>NC_133620.1:23904791-24179791 GCF_048593235.1 Sminthopsis crassicaudata
AACTCCCATGATTCTTAGTCATTCAATTAGCTTGTTTATTAGGAGCAAGGTCCAGACTGCTAGGAAACCTTTCAGAAAAGATTCCGGTGGCTCAGGGAGATCAGGGAGATCAGGGCTCAGGCTGTCTAATTAAAAGGTACTTTTGCAGGTGAGAGGAGAAGGGGATCTGCAGAATGGATGGAACGATGGTTGGGGTAGTAATTCTTTAACTTCCCTGCCTCATCATAGTAAAGAAAATGTTCTTGTAAAATGGAAATGAGAGCTGCTTCCATAGGGGAATTGGACTTGTCTGATGCATTTACCCTGTGATGGTGTCCACTATACTGTGTTTGTGGGAATAAATATAATGGCTGAATGGATGAATAAATGAATGGATGAATCTCAAGACTGATGCATGAATAAATGGATAGATGGTAGGTAGGAAGGAAAGAGGCATTTATTAAGTACCTACTGTGTGCCAGGAGTTTGTACTTTACAAACATCTCATTTGACCCAAACAACAACTTAAGGAGGCAGATGCTCTTATAATCTCCATCTTAAAGTTGAGGAGACCGTAGCAGCAGAAGTTGAGTGATTTGCCCAGAGTCACGCAGCTAGTAAGAGTCCGAGACCAGCTTTGAATTTGGATCTTTCTGACTCTAGGCCACCCGGGCCTCCTCACTGTGCTTTTTGTGGGAATGAAGAGATGGACACATGAACAGATAGATGCTTGCCCGAATGTGTGGGGAGCTGGATAAGGGAATGGATACAGAGATGGATGCACGGGTCGTTGGATGCATATGTGGGAGCTTGCCCAGATGCATGAATATATGGGTGCATGCATGGAGGGTGAGTGAACACATTGACAAATGGATGCATCACAAATTAATGGATATATATTAATGGGTTACAGTGTCTTAGACAACCCCGGAGGACTCCCTGGAGCCCAAAACTTGACAGCTTTTTCTCGTTCTAGGACACAGCTGGGCAGGAAAGATACCGGACTATCACCACTGCCTATTACCGAGGTGCGATGGGCTTCATTCTCATGTATGACATCGCCAATGAAGAATCCTTCAACGCCGTCCAGGACTGGTAGGGACACCCCCAGGCCCGACGCCGTGGATTCTAGGGAGGGAGAAGCAGAGTTCGCCCAGTTAGTTAAGCTGTACACCAGCCCGCACAGACTTAAAAATGGACTGCTTCCTCCTTCCTGGGCATGACAGCTAGCAGAGAGGAATGGCAGGAGCCGGGCCAGGGTCGGACGCCCTAAGTCCTCCTTTGCTTTTCCCTAACATCCTTGTATCCTCGGGCAAAGCCATTTCTCTTTTCTGGGGCCTGAAACAATCTAATCCAGACTTTTAAGGACGAGGTTCTTTGCCAGAAGCTGAGGGGACAAAGACAAAATGAAAAGGTCCCTGTCCTCCAGAAGCTCACGGTCTAGTCTGGGCTTTTCCCTCTGTGAGATAAGGGTAGTGCGCTGTATCACTGCCAGCATTGCTGCGACTGCTACATCACCAGCCCATGGATATGGCATCTCCTCAGTGCCTGGGCTAAGTAAGCACTTACAAATATATCATTTAATCCCCACAATACCCCTGGGACGGAAGTGCTATTGTTATCCAGGGCAGGCAGAGGCAATAACTTACCGACTGGGAGTATCTGAGGCTGGATTTGAACTCAGGGCTTCCCAATCCCACCCTTAGTGCTCTGACCACAGCTGCCTCTGTCTTCCCCATAGAACTGTTATGGGGAAAGGGTTTTGTAAGCTCACAGCATTATAGAGATGGTGCCCCAGGATCCTTCCATCAAATGGGCCCTCTGGGGAACTTGTAGGGTTCCAGATCTAGCATCCCAGGCCCTGAGAGCTTCCAGGTAGATCCCAGGAGAGCACTCGCTTCTCAGGCCCAAAGAGATCAAAGTGATAGGGGCGCCTGAATCTGTTAGTCTGGAACCAGGAAATATATGAGCCCCACAGACTACTATGACTGTGACCACTATTATTACTAACTTCCTTCCTTCCTTCCTTCCTTCCTTCCTTCCTTCCTTCCTTCCTTCCTTCCTTCCTTCCTTCCTTCCTTCCTTCCTTCCTTCCTTCCTTCTTTCCTTCTTTTTCCTCTTCCTCCTCCTCTCCCTCATCCCTCTTCTCCCTTTCCTCCTCTTCCTCTTCTTTCTCCTCTTCCTTCTCCTCCTCCTCTTCTTTTTCCTCCATCTCTTCCCTCTTCCCCCTCTCCTCCTTCTCCTCCTCCTTCTTCCACCATCACCACCACCATCACCACCACCTATATAGTATCTTCTCAGTGCCAGGCATTGTACTAAGTAAGCACTTTATAAACATCATTTCTTGATTAAGGGGGAAGCTGGCCCAGGTGATCATCAGAACCTCCAGTGCCAGCAACCTGCTGGGGCATTAGAGACCCTGGCCCTGGCCCTCATACTTCCCATGCCATCCAGGCCCCACTTCTGGCCTCTCCTGCCCAGAATCTCATCTCTGGAGCTCTTGGTCCCGGCTCAAACCTCACAACATCTGTTCACTGCCATTTGCCAACATAATGGATGTACATCCCCGGGAGGACACCCTGCGTGTAGCAGAGTGAGAGTTACGGGCAAGATTTGAGGGAGCTTCCTGTTATTTAGGGTATGGTTAGACTTAAAACTCCTATTCTAGGGTTAGAACCACCACCCCCTCTCAGCGTCTCCCTTTCCTTCCATGCTCAACTCAAATGTCTTCACAGACTTCAGGGTGGGGATGCTACTGCAGGACTGTCTCTCCCCCCCCCCTTCCTGCTGCAAAAGGAGACCAGAATGTCCCTCTGTCAGGGAAAACTCCAGCTCCTTTTCTACAGGGCTTCCTCCCCAGAGCTCTGTGCAGTGGGGAGCTTCAGAAGTTTCTATCCCTATTTTACAGAGGAGAAGACTGAGACCCAGAGAGGTTAGAATATGTATCCATGGTAACATGGCCAGTAAGTGTTGAGCCAGGATTTGGGGAGATGACCCTTCCTGTCCTGGCTCTTTGGCATCCAGGTCCTAGTGCTCTCTCTGACCCCCACCTCTGTCTCCCTTTCCACCAGGGCCACCCAGATCAAGACCTACTCCTGGGACAACGCCCAGGTCATCCTGGTGGGGAACAAGTGCGACATGGAGGATGAAAGGGTCGTGCCCACTGAGAAGGGGAAGCTCCTCGCCGAGCAGCTTGGTAAGTGTGTATGTGCGCAGACGGCTGTGACTAGCATGTGTCGGCCCTGTGGAAGGGGAAGGAAACCTGGGGAGGAAGCTTGCCCAGCCCTGAGGGGGCGTCCCTGCCACCCAGCAGGCCTTTAGGCTGCCCAACCGTCTCCAGGGTGGGGGCCAGAGTCCACTCAGGCAGAGGAGGCGAGGGCGAGGAGGAGGGAGGAGAGGAGGAGGAGGAGGGGGTGTGAGGAGGAGGAGGGAAGCAGGGGCCAGGAGGAGGGAGGCAGGAGCAAGGAGGAGGGAGGAGAGGGTGAGGAGGAGGGGGTGTGAGGAGGAGGAGGGAAGCAGGGGCCAGGAGGAGGGAGGAGAGGGTGAGGAGGAGGGGGTGCGAGGAGGAGGGAGGCAGGGGCCAGGAGGAGGGAGGCGGGGGCCAGGAGGAGGGAAGCAGGGGCGAGGAGGATGGAGGAGAGGGTGAGGAGGAGGGGGTGCAAGGAGGAGGGATCACAGATTTTAGAGCATTGAGGAGGCTAGGGTTCTGGAAGATGGGCACAAAAGAAGCGGGCATTCCAGGCATAGAGTTAGCAAAGACCAGGAGACAGGAGATGAATTAATCTATGTGAGGAATTGGAAGAAGGCCATTTTACCCAGACCAGAGAGTTCATAGAGAGGAGTAATGCGCACTAATCTCAGCGAGACCGACTGGAGGCTGTGAGAGACTTGAAATTCCCAACTGGAGTGAGAGAACCCCCCCCTTCTCTCAGAAAAGGCTGGAGAGTTACTTGTGGGTCTCTTTGCTGAGTTTCAGATTCCGTGATTATTTGAAAGGGTTTCAGAGCTCAGGGAACGTAAGCTGCCCGGAGCCTCGGGCCCCTCTACCACTTGTCACAGACCGGTGGCCTCCGGTGACGGGATCTCGCGGCGAGGGCCGTGCGACTGAACTTCCGGGCAGCAGCCCCCTATGTGGGGCTGGGCCTTTTCCACCTGCCCGCAGACAGTCACACTACTTGGTTCACTGTCTTCATGCTTCAGTGGCTGAAGGTTTCCCTTAAGGAAGGTTCTGGGAGGCAGAGGAGTGCCCAGCAGCCGGCATCAGCCGCCACAGAGAGGGGAGAACGTTGGCACAGGACTGATCCGAGAAGCGGCCCTGCGCTTCATTAACTCCGGCCAGATCTTTCTAGCAATATCTAGCACATCATCCCAAGAGGCCCTTTTGTCCCCCATATTCCTTTGCTGTTTTCCTCTTCCAAATTTGTTCCTTCCTTCCAAGCCCCTCTCAGGTCCCTCCCAGGAAGTTTTTGTTGGCCCTTGTCAGTCTCCTAACTTATTAGCAACAATCAGTCCTAAACAATTGTAGCTTTCTCTGTGTCCTCATCTCTAGAACAGGACGCCGAGGACGCCTGCATGCTGGGGCTGGCTTCCAGAATCCCACCAGAGCGGGTATTTGGAAACGCTTTGCAAACTCTAAAGTGCTGGGTCAATGCTATTATTGCTGTTATGATTATTACTATTATCTTCTCATTTATTTCAAAGGAGTCCCAGTAGAATCGGCCCCTGGACAAGTTGCACTCCTTTTATTCTTCTGTTTTGAATTTTCTAAGGAGATTAATAATAGTAATTAAACATTAAATATAAATTCAGGGAAGGGAAGGAATGAGCATTTTGTAAGCACCTACTACACAACAGGCACTTAAAATATGATCTTATTTGATGATAAAAAATATATAATAAAAATAAAACTCTTTGGGATTTGCAAATTATGATTATTGTAATATGAGGCTCTCCATTACCAGCCATCTGTGTGAGAAAGATGGAGGGGGGGGCTGTGTGATAGTGGATAGGGCCTTGACTCAGACAGACCTGGCTTCCAGTGTGACCTCAGACACTTGGCAGTGAGCCTGTGTGACTCTAGGTAAGTGTTCAACGTCTTGGAGCCTTTATTTCCTCATCTGTAAAAGGGGGATGACAATAATAGCCTCCACTTCTATTGTGAAGTCTGACTGTGAAGCACCAAAGAGACACCACAAGGAGCTTCAGAGAGTAGCTGGGATGGGCTCGCATAACAGTGGCCTAGTGGGTGCTCGTGGGGCCCAAATTGGACATGGGGGGGCTTTAGCAAACCTTAGAGCTTTGATCAAGGTCAGTTGTTATTCCATTGCTGTGACCTTTGTCAATGTGGCAAAGGGACTAAAAGCAGGAAAGGTTCTGTGTTGGGTTTAAAGCAATAGCAAAGATACCTGTTAATAATGGAGAGTTGGGAGGGAGGGCTGGGCAGGCTCATTTCCTCTGAGTTTGAACCAATGAGATCCACAGCCAGTTATTATCCTGAGGGTCCCATAGCTCTTTTGTCTAGCCAAAATGGCCTTCTCTCCATTCTTTACACAAATTACTACATCTCCTGCCTCTGGGTCTTTGCTAAGCCTGTTCTCTCTCCTCTCCCTCTTTCATCTCCTTCTCCCTTTCTTCATTTCCCACCCCTGTTGTTGTTCTCTTTTTTTTTTTTTTTTTAAGATATTTGGGGTTAAGTGACTTGCCCAGGGTCCCACAACTAGTAAGGATCTGATATTGGATTTGAACTCAGGTCCTTCTGACTACAGGGCTGGTGCTTTATCTCTCTCTCTCTATTTCTCTCCATGTGTGTCTCTTTTTCTTTCTATATATATATATATATCTGTGTGTCTCTGACTTTTTCTATCTCTATTTCTTCTGTCTCTCTGTTTCTCTCTGTCTCAGTCTCTCTCTGTCTCTTCCTATTCCTATTTCTCTCTCCTTTCTCTGTTTCTCTCCATGTCTCTGTGTTTCTCTCTCTCCTTTTGTCTCTGTCTCTGTCTCAGTCTCTCTCTTTCTCTTTCTATTCCTGTCTCTCTTTTTCCTCTCTCCTTCTCCTCATCCCCAGTCTTTGGGGGGTTCCTGCTTCAGGTCACAGTTGAACGGATGACAGCTTCTATCTCCTCCAAGGTTAGGCCGCTCTCATATAAGATCCCACTCTTAGGGCTTTCCTTTACAAAGACCCTCGGGAAGAGGGGATGTGAATGTTCTTGTCACCATTTCATGAAGAAGAAAATGAGACTGAAGAGTATTTAATCAGGGCCACAAAGCCCGAGAATGTCCGAGCTGAGGTTCCAGGCTCCCAAGCGGCTCCTACTGGACTCAGGATTTATCATCTGTCCTGTCTTGCTCTCCCCAGGGTTTGACTTCTTTGAAGCCAGTGCCAAGGAGAACATTTGTGTCAGACAGGTCTTTGAGAGACTGGTGGATGTGATCTGCGACAAAATGTCCGAGACCTTGGACAGCGACGCTGCTCTGGCCAGTGGGGCCAAGAACACTCGCCTCACGGATGCCCCACCACTCCTGCAGCCCAACTGCTCCTGCTAGACCCGGAAGGCCACACTCTCCCTGCTCTCTGGAAACTCTTCCTAAGCCCCCATACCTTTCCCTTTCCCTTGAAACTCTTCCCACCCTTTGTTGACTCAACAGTTCTCATGCGGACCTCAGTATCTCTCTTCTATAACCGGTTCTGGTAGATTCTGTCATTTGTATTCTGGGTCCTGGAAAATATGTTCTCAACCATTTGTAAGTGGACCCTGCTTTACAATGCCCTTGAGCTGGAAAGGACATTGGCCCCCTCCCTCCTATTTCACAAAAGGCAGAACCCCAAATCACCTGGCTAAGAAATAGCATGGCCAAGATTTGAACCCACTTCTTCTGAATCCAAATCAAATGAATAGTCTCACTGCGGTGCTCTCCACAGCACTGTACCACATCCTAGTGGAGTGAGATTGTTCATTTAGAAAAAAATAATCCCATTTTACAAAAGGCTTCACCTCAAGGTTTGCCCTATGTGACATCCTTTACGGTTGATTATCTCCGATGAGGGCCGTCCACATGGCCAATGCAAGGTTAGCTGGAGAGGGACATGGACAAAATTAACTTTCCCATCTTATTCCTTAGTGAGTTTCTTTCTTAGTTGTCCTGAAAACCCTAACCCTGTCCCAGAGTCCTGCTGGGACTCGAGGGCAATAGGGAGAGCACTGATCTCTGGGGATCCTCGAAATACAGGATCAGAGACTTCATATTGGAAGGGACCTCCAACAGTTATCAAGTCCAACCTGTTCCTTTTCACAGAGGAAGAAACAAAGGCCCAGTAAGGGTAGAACTGGGAAAGAAATGGCTCTTTTAAAAGAGACAGTTAAAAAAAAAAAAGACTGGATTTGAGGTCAGATCCCAATCCTAAATTGAAATCCCCACTTTCCTATTTCCTGGATCACTAATCTTGAGCAAACCCTTTCCTCTGGGTGGGCTCAGCTTTCTCCAAATGAGAGACAGCACTAGATGACCTCTAAGAACTACTGTGGTCCTAATATGGATGAAAGGAGCCCAGGCTGGATCAGAGGCAGTTTATTCTTGATGATGGTTTAACGATTTTTCTGACTCATCTTCAAGGTTCCATTATGAAAAAAGTGAGAAAGGAAGTGTTTCTTGGGTGCTGATTTTTCATTTTTTCCTTCTGCCTGGAACCGATTCACCTCCATTCAAAATTCAATTACCAGTAAGTAGCTGATCCCTTCTCCAACAGGTCTGAGCCTGGAAAAGCAGTCCCAATGTGTCTGTTCTAAGACGCACAAGGAGACAATAGAGCATTCATGCTCCTGGAAAAGTGGGCAATTAAGTTAAAATAAATCCTAGAATTGCTTGATCTTGATCTTAATAGGACTTGGAAGACTTATCAAGATCAAACAATTCTAAGATTTATTTTAACTTAATTTTAACTTAGTTGGTATCGAAACAAAAACCCCTTCTCCCCAAGTGATATTACCCAAGTGACCATTCAGAATGCCAGTAGTGAATGGTGAGCTCCCTACATTAATAGATGGCATACCAATAGTTTGCCCAGGAAAGCAGGCTTTTCCTCCTTACCTGGTGTCTCATAATTTAGGGGCGTTTGTACCATGAGTTCTGTCTCCAAGTGGCAAAAAAGTGGGTTAGGTTGAAGTGTGTGACTAAAAAGAATTAACCCACAATATATACTATATCCCCATGAGGCAAGTTCATTTGGGTGTTGGGTGAGGATTCATTCCAAATTTTTTTTTAATCAAGCCAAGAAAGGGCTGGAAAAAGCAGAGAACAAATATGAAACTAGAGAAAGGCTTCTTTTGGTGAAGGAAGTAGTGTCTTGGAAATGATTACTATCACCCACCTAATGGATAGTCCTTTGAGAGGCTCATTGAATGGTGAAGAAAGCATGGGGTGGGGAGGGAGACCACCAGAGTTAGGAGTGTCAGCTCAGCCACTGACTTGCTCTGTGGTCTCTGGACACTTCCTTCCTCACTGGGCTTTAGTCTCTCCTTCATGGAACAGTGGAATTGAGTTGGATGATTTCCCTTTCCATCTTGGACATGAATGCACCAAGGCCCTTCCTTCCAAACTCATCCCATCATAGACAATCTATGACTCCAGGGTCGGCCAAACCATCATTTATTAAGTGCCTACTATGTGCCTAGGAGTGCAAAATGGTCCCTGCCCTTGTGAAGTTTGTGATCTGGTCAGAGAAGATGTCTCTATATAGGTGTACACACTGTGCTTTGATGAAATGCACAAGGTAATTAGGGGAGGCTCTTGAAGTCAAGGCGCTCAGGAAAGGTTTTATTAAGATGGTGCTGGAGCTGAGCTTTGAAGTTAACCAGCAATTCTAGAAGGTGTGGGTGAGAGTGCAATCCAGCCTATTCCAACTCATGGAGGTGGGAGATGGAGTGAACTGGGTGAGAAACAGGAAGGCAGCCATAGGTCATCTGAGACTGAGCTAAGCCATCAGCCCTGTCACTACAGGAGCCTTATTTCAGCAAGAACTTGGGTGAGGAAGTGGGGAAACAACAAGAGACCCCAAACCCTCATGTTGAGAGGACTTTACTCTGGAGCTGTCCGTGGTCCTGCCCGGAGTAACTGGGATGCTCAGTAAAAAGCCAGAGGCAGGGGTGTGAGGGAAGAGAGGAGTTGAGGAAGGGCAGCCATGTGGACTGGGACCTGAATGGACCACGGACCTTATTGCTAACATGGCCTAAACCCTTGGTTTGTCTGAGTCTCTAATTTCCCTCCTGCGCAACACAACACCAGGACGATTTAGATCCGATGGGGACCTTAGGCATTATGTAGTCCAAGTCTTTCGTGTTACAGATAAGATTCAGAGGGACTGATTCAATACATTTCAAAATCAGCAAACATTAAGCACCTACTACATACCAGGCACTGTGCTAGGCACAAAGATATAAAAGGAGTTTGGGGAGACAACCGGGGCCCAAGATAAGTAAACACAAGATAAAGAGAGAACACTTATCATCAGGCAGATAAGGATGGAGATAAGGGAACTGATTTCTGGGAGGTGTTGAAATGACTGATCCCAAGTCACATGACAAAAGCCAGGATTTGAGAATGGGTTCTCGGACTTCTGGTCCAATTGTTTTAACTGGCAGCAGCACCTGATAGAAAGTCAGTTCAGTTCCTTTTGCCATTTACAAACAGTCCTCAACTGTTTGGAGGGATGTATGGCTAGAAGAGCTTACTAATCACAGAGTGTATGTACTCCTGGCTTTCCCTGAATTATCATTATACCTGGCGATATCTCAGGGCTGAAAGCCCCTAACTGAAACTGAGCATTTCCTTCATTTAAAAACACGATTTGCCAAACTGGCTACCAAAGGGATCCAGAACATTGCAGTTAAAACAAATGCCTCCTTCCCCCCCAAAAAAAATCCCTGCATTAGAACAGGACTCCTTAACTTTTCACTCACTGCCCCTTTTTGCCTGAAAAAATTTTGGGATCTTGGGTATATAAGTATATAAAATAGGGACACATTAATCATCATTTTGTGCCCCCCACATTCATTTATGAGACTCCATGTCACAACCCACAGTTTAAGAACATGGAAACTAGAGGATCTCTAGGATTCCTCCCAGAAATAGTTCATCTTAGTGGGAAGAGGACCAAAACAGGAGTTATGGGTGCTGAGTTCAAATCCAGATTCTCCCACTAGCTGTGTGGCCTTGAGCAAGTAAAAGCCCCTCTGGGTTCCTTGTGTACAAAATGAGGATGTTGGACAAGATGGCCTCGGAAGTCTTTCCCAGTTCTGGAGCTATGATCTTATGACTTCCTCCCTAATTTCATTTGATCTTTCCCCACAATCCTCTGTAGTCAGGGATTATCTTCCTCATTTCACAGAGAGAAGACTGAGGCTGGAAGGCATAGAAGGGATGGCTTATGTAAAATAGACCCCAGCTATCCTGATTCCAAGTCCTTTGCCCCCCGCTGACACCTTCCCTGTGCAGTGCGTACCCTTATGCCTAGGACCCACGAATGCAATAGCCCTGAATCTTGGAGTTTTCTCTGGTCTCCTTGGGGTTCATGCTTGGTATTCAGCAGTCTTTGGTTCTCTCAAATAAACAATTGGAGGCAGCTAGGGGGCGCAGTGGATAGAACACTAGCCATGAAATCAGGAGGACCCGAGTTCAAATCTGACCTCAGACATTTAACACTTCCTAGCTGTGTGACCCTGGGCAAGTCACTTAACCCCAGCCTGAGGGGGGGGGGAAACAAACTGGAGGGGACATCCAACTGAACTCTGCCAATGGGTCCTTTGGGGGGAACCTTCACCCGGGGGGAATGAGAAGACACAGGTGAGCATTGTATCCACCCTAGATTTCTTGGGAAGATTCCCCTCTCCACCCCCTGGTCCTTGGCTTGCATTTGCCAGCATCATTCTGTCTCCGTGACCTCCGCTCATTCATCCTCCTGCAGCTAGCATCCTTCCGGCTCCCTGTCCCTCGTCCCAGAGCCACGTCCTGCCCTCAAAAGGAGCAGCCAGCGGCCAAATGTGCAATACAGTATTGGGTTCTTGTGCTGTCAGTGTATCTTCGTGTGTGTAAATATAAACCACTTCCTGATTTATTGTTGGATGTCACTCTGTGGCTGCTGTTAGCCTTAGGGGAGGGAGGTGGGGGGGGGGAAGGGCTGAATGGTCAGGAACGGGCAATGGGGAGGACCCAGAAAATACTGGAAATAGACCAACCTAGAATGTTCAACAAGAATGTGAAACTTGGGAGAAATTTAGAGCAGAGATTGTCAGGGCTGAAAGGAACCTTAGAACAGGGGATGTCAGAGCTGGGAGGGTCTGGGAGGGAACCTTAGAACACCCAAATGTCACCCAGTTTGTCTACCAGAAGGGTTTGGGGACCACCTAGATCCTTGTGGCTTTCTCCTGCACTCTACCTCTCCTGGACAATCTTGAGAAGAATTTTAACTTTTTTAACAGCTTTTTTGTTCTCAAAATACATGCACAGCTAGTTTTCAACACTCACCCTTGCAAAACCTTGTGTTCCAAATTTTTTTTCTCCATCCCTTTGCCCCTCCCCCCTCCCTTAGATGGTAAGTAATCCAATATTGATTAAATATGTACAATTCTTCTATATATATATTTCTACAATTATCATGCTGCCCACAAAAAATCAAATCAAAAAGGGAGAAAAGAGAAAAAAAGCAATCAAACTAAAAGAGAAAAAGGGTCAGTTCCCACAGTCCTCTGTGTAGATGGCTCTCTTTATGAAAAGATCATTAGAACTGGCTTGAAGCATCTCATTGTTGGAGAGAGCCACGTCCGTCACTTAACCATAATCTTGTTGCTGTGTTATGTTCTCTTGGTTCTGCTCATTTACTCAGCATCAGTTCAAGTCTCTGAGAAGAGAATTATCTTCCTGAATTCAAATCTCATCTCAGACCCTTATTAACTGTATGACCCTCGATTAGTCATTTGTCCCTGTCTGCCTCAGTTTCCTCTGCTATAAAATGAGCTGGAGAAGGAAATAGCAAACTGCTTCAATATTTTTACCAAGAAAACCCCAAATGGGGTCAAGAAAAACAACTGAAGAAGAGCTGGGTTCAAATTCTGACTCTGCTATGGACTCTCTCTGAGCTTGAATAAGGTACGGTCTTTCTGTAGGCCCTGGTTTCCTTCCGTCAGTCTGTCCCTCCCAGAGCAGCAGCTCTCCCCAAGTCCATCACTGGGGCTTCCTTCACGTTGGAAGGGCAACGCCTGCCTGGAGCATCTTCACAAGCACAAGCAGGTGCCTCCGCCTCTGTCCCCCGGCCCCCCTGCCCTTCCCGGTTCTGCCTGACGTCAGCACCACAAGGTTCTGCAAGCAGCTGAGAAAGGTTTTGTCAGCTGTGCTTTGCAAATAGCAACGTTATCAAAGAAGGCGCGTGTTTATAAGACCCATCAATAGCAAACAAGGTTCCGGCCTGCCTCTTTTCATCAGGAAACCTTCCTTTCTTTTCTGGTTGATGAGAAACAGTCACAGCTGGGCTCTGAGAGCCTCCTTCGCCAGCTTGTCCCCCTCTTCCTGGGTCTTTTTACTTCCAGTTTTCTGGGTCTGCAGAAAGCTCTCAAATAATCAGGCTCCCTTGTAGGGCCCAGCACCTTAACAGGGTCTGAGGGCTGGGGGGGACAGGAAGAAGAAATGGCACGGGGACCTGTGATGTGTGAAAGACACTGGGTTGGTCATCCTTGAGGGCTAGGAATTGGTTCTGCTACTTTCATAATTTGGACAGGGCACTTAACCTCTGCAGGCCTCAGTTTGTTCATCTGTAAAATGAGGGGTTTGGGCTAGATGGAGCCGAGTTTGCATCCCTGCTCTTCCATTTACTGCTTTGTAATCTCCCGTCCCTCACTTGCCTATTTATAAACGATAGGTGAGGCCTTTTCCAAATCTAGAACTATCATCTATAATTTTATGGTGGGCCCTGTGAAATTTGAGAAGTGTGAAGTTCCCCCAAACAAGCCGGAGATATCTGATGGAAGGTACCCAAGCTACCCCTTCCCTTCCCTCTGAGATCCCCAGTCCCCTCCCCCACTTAGTGGAAGGGACCCTGGACTTCGAGACTCAAGTTGGGTTGGATTCTCAGGTCAACCTAATTATGTGACATCATAATGAATCAGACTTCCTTTGTCCTTTCTGTAAGATCGGGGTTGGACTGGAGAGCTCACGTAGCCCTGTTTATGCTCTGGGTCCTATCTCATTTCTAGCCAGAGGTCAGAGGGCAGACACTGAAAACAAAAGAGGCAAAGTATTTGTACACGTGAATTGGGCATATTCTGTATCGTCATCCAAGGCTGTCCAAGTGTCATTTGCAGAGTAATCCAAGCACCTACTGTGTGTGCAGACAATCCTTGTCTGCAAGAAAGCTGGCATGCTGGGGGGGGGGGAATTAAGGGTCCCTTCCAACATCCAAGCTTGTTCTTTCTGGAAGAGAGCCATGACATCAGGGAGGAGGAGCCATGACATGCAAGTGAATTGGATTGAAGTGAGGGAGGCTGGTTGAGGTCACCGGCCTCACTTTCCCCTCCAGAGCCCTTGGGGGCCAGGGGCCCGATAGGAAGCAGGACCACTGGAGACGGCCCTCCTAGAGTCCCTTACACTCAGATGATCAGGTGAGAGACATTAGGGAAGATGCTTTGGGCAATTAGCTCCCTCGGCCCCAAAGTCAGCCCTTTCCAGGCTGTGGAATGGATCAGACCGTGTATGGCAGACACCAAGGCTTGTGCTTTATTAGATTGTAGCTCTAAGGCATCAGCAACCCAGAGAAGTCCTCAGACTGCGAGCTGAAGGGGACCCTAGAAATGAACTGTCCCAGCATCCTGCTGGAAAGTTCCCACAGAGTTGAGGTGACCTGCCCACAGTCACACAGAGAGTCCCAGGGCCAGAATTTGAGCCATGTTCCCCTGACTCCAAACGCGAGCTCTTTCTGCTCTCCCCTGATGGCCGCCCTTGAAGGCCAAGGGGAATGCTCAAGGGTCGGTTTGGGGGGTTAGCTCTGTTTGTAATCTCACCTCTCAGATCTCCGGGACTGGTGGGGTTAATATGAGAGGGGACCCAGGGCACAGGGGGCGACCACGGCCAATGAGCCCCTTAGAAAGGAGACCTTGTGTTTGGGTAGCTGGGATCCAGGAAAAATAAGGGAGATGATGGAACCCAGCGTGGCAGACGGAGCTAGAAAAGGGGGTTCAAATCACAATGGCCGACCAGGCGTCCAAGTGCCAGGACAACATAAGCAGGGAAGCATGGGGGAGGGAGGCTGGAAAGAGACTTTGTGGACTCTGGAGATGACCGTTCCATTAGTGCCTGAAGGGGACGTCGTCCTCAACATCCTTGGCAAGTGGTGCTTTGGCCTCTGCCCAAAGATGGGAAACTCTTCAATCAGTACATAAATATGTATTAAGTGCCTTCTCCTGTCAGCTCAGGGAATTCAAAGAAAGGTAAAACACAGTCCCTGCTGCCCTCCTAATCTAGAGCAGGGGTTCCCAAACTACTGTCGGGGGCCACGGACGCTTCTGCGACCGCCGGGTTATGCCAAATGGGCGCAGCCAGAGGGGGAGCTTTTGTTTGTACTATAGCCGGCCTCCCACAGTCTGACGGACGGGGAACTGGCCCCATTTAAAAAGGTTGAGGACCGCTGGCTGAGGTGGTGTGGGGGATAACATGCAAACAAGCCCGTACAGAGCGAGCATCTACGGGAGAGTTGGGGATTATCGCGGGGAAAGGCACCAGCGTTAGGGAGAAGCGGAGAAGACGGGAGCCTTGAGGCAGCCCCGCTGAGATCTCCCTCCTTATCCCTAAGGGGCCTGAGTTCTGCTTCCTTCTTATACCTGAAACGAAGATTGTGCCCCCATCCTGCAAGTAATCATCCCCACTATGGTAAACTGTAGTAAATCGTTCTCCGGTGGAGTGCGAGGCCCGTGTGAGTCGGGACCTTGGGCGCTCTGAAGGTCACTTCTGGGGCCTTCTCTAAGGGCCCTAAGCTCTCACCGCGGCCCTGGTCCCCAAGACCGTGCGGGGCTCTGAGCCCTGAGCTGCATCGTCACCCAAACCTCCCCTGGGCTTGCTCAGATCTGGGAGGAGGAGGAGAGGAGAGATAAAGTCGCCCATGGGGGTTGGGAGGGAGTGGATCAGCAGTGTCAGTCCAAGGCCCGGGATGGGCAGCAGTGGGGCTGGGGGCGGTCAGCAGCGAACCAGAGTTTGGTGTTTGACCAGCAGGTACTTATGAGAACTGAGCCAATTAGAGAGCCAGAATATGGTTTCTGGGGAGGAGATGGCGGCTGGGATTAGAGGGATGGAAATAGGTTGGATTCCACCAACATGAAGTGCCTACTACGTGCTGGGCACGTGCTGAGTATTCAGAGACAAGGGAGCCTTTGAGGCTGCTTAGATGTACTGGAAGATCCAGGAGCAGGGCCGTCCTCTCCGAACCAGGGATTCGATTTACAGCTGGTTGATTTCTAAGGTTTCTTCCAGATCTAAAATGGATGAATCCGGGTCTCCTGGCAGCCCTAGACACAATTCCACTTGGAATTCCCCCAGAAGAATGAGCAGAACTGAGTTAAATGGGCGCCTGGGCTTTCGCCCTCACTGCCCTTCCTTAGTTCTAGCCAAATATGGGTATCCGTGTCCTTAGGTCTTTCCTGAATCCCAGGCCGGGCTCACTTCCTCCCCTGTGTGTGTGAATGGGAACCCTCCCCTGGGGGAAATCTGCCGTTTGCCGACACCCGTTCCGAGGGCTCTGTCCTGTTTTGTTCAGAGAGGCAGGAATCCCAGATTCGGGGCCCCTGTCCTGCCTGGGGGCGCCTTCCGCTGCCGGACTACGGATAACGGAGGCCTTTGACCTCAGGGAGCTGCCAGTCTGGGCCTTTCTAGGAAGTGACAGAGTGGGTGAAACGAGATCAGGGCAGCGCTAAAGCAGCGGAGCGTCCCAGGAAGCAGCTGCGGATCCGAAGGCCTCCAGTGCGAGCGAAGGCGGCCCGAGGACCCACGTTCAGTTCCTGGCTGGCGACTCCTTCGCGGCCGGCCGTCCCGGTGTGCATTAGCGGCGCTGGATGAGAGAGGCCCCTCGAGCCCGGCGGCGCACTCCGGCCGCTTTACCGTCTGATTGAGGGTCTCCTGGCGCGGGAATGGGCCAGGACGGGGTGAAGGCAGAGACTGTTAATGATTATTACTGATAAGTGGCCGCCTTCACCCCGGAGCCCCTGCAACCATAAACAGAGCATTCCTCCTTCTCCCCGGGTGCCCAGGCCAGTGTGGGCTCCTTGGGCTAATTTCTTTTTTCCTGAGGCTGGGGTTCAGTGACTGCCCGGGGTCACACGGCCAGGGCTCGGATTAGGGTGGATTTGGACTCGGGGATTTCTGACTCGGGGCCCAGTGCCCGACGCACGGTGCAGCCAGCGCTTGTTCTCAAGTCTGTGGGACTGAGCCTGACCGCGCAGCCTGGCGGGACAAGCCGTCAAAACAGTCAGTCCCTCAGCACTTATTTAGCGCTTACTCCGTCCTGGGCGCCGAGCGGAGCGCTGGAAATGCGGCGGAAATAAATAGTCTGTCCGGGAGGAGCATCTTGGGAAGCGCGCTTTTAAAAATGGAGGGCGAGGCTGGGGGAGTGTGGGAAGGCACCGGGCTAAGCGCGCCCGGCTGAGGATGCAGAGTGATGGGGGTGACCACATGCAGACGAACGCGCACATACAAGACACACCACAAGGTAATCTGGAGAGTAGCAAGAGACAAAACGCCACGGGAGGAAAGGAAGTTACAGGGTCCAGTTTCTGCGCGTGCGTAAAACATCTGCGCTCTCTTCCCTCCAAACTCCGACTCCTCGCCCACGAGCACCGCCCTAGATAACCGGACGTTAAAAGTGCTGAGCCAATCCGGGGGCTTGTGGGTGGGAGCATGCAGATGAGGAGCGCCAGGAATGCCGGTCTGAGTTAGAGGAAGAAAAAACACACACAGACAGAAAGACTTGACCCCCGGGGGTCCTGGTCGCCTAATCAAAAGTAACGCCCATTATTGAAATTGTTTTTAGGGTGTTTGGAAAAGAGGGCCTAGAACTCACCCTACGCGTACAGTGTTTTGCTAGTTAGGCAGTCCGGGTAGCGAAGGCTACAAAGCATACTTACCTGGCAGGGGTGATTCCATGATCACGAAGGTGGTTTCCCCAGGGCGAGGCTTATCCATTGCACTCCGGATGGGCTGACCCCTGCGATTTCCCCAAATGCGGGAAACTCGACTGCATAATTTGTGGTAGTGGGGGACTGCGTTCGCGCTCTCCCCTGATTTTCTGTTCGAAAAATAGACTATTGTTCCTTTTCTAGTGAACGCGGTGTTGCTTTTAAGCTTATGAACACGCAAGTGCTCATTTGTACTTGCATCACAGAAGAATTACTAATTGTGTAGTAGTTACAGATCGCAATGCGTAGTCGTTTCAGTCACGTGCGCGTGGAAACGAGTTACACGGTGTAGTAGCTAGGGGTCGCAGTGTACGTAAGTCGAGCTTTGAGCTTCTATCAAGTTGGTTGGATGTTTACTAGATCTGCTGCGGGGTCGAGTTTGCTGAGTTTTGTGAGCAGCCCTAGAATTAGAAAAGGATAAATCCCCGCAGTGTCCGATGGAAACCTTAAGTGACGATAGGGGACCTATCGTTCACTGTGGGCGGCGCACTAAGAACCCCGGAAAGAAACCAGCTGCCTATCAGATGCCGGGAGGAGACTTCCGAGTTATTCCCGTGGGCACAACGTTGTCCACGGATGAGTTTCGTGGCAAGGCCTTCGTCGGTGATAGCTTCCTCTTGGCTGCCGAGGCCGCAGGTCTTAAGAGAAAAACCGCACGGTTTTGTGTGGAGGGCGGTTGTGTATCCTTGCTGACAGCTGAGGATACATGGGCCAGGGGCCGGGACCTTCTACCGGCGTTGCTGCCTATCCAGCCCCATCTGTCCAAGTGCCAGACGGGAGGTGCAATTCACAGAAAAGCACCCCCAACCCCCAAGGAGCTGACAATATAAAGAGGGGAGACACACAAAAGGAGACGAGAGGAATTAAATGAGGTTCTGGGGACAGTACACGGGGCGGGGGAAGACAGCACCCCAGCATACTGGAGTTTGCTGAAGTTAACCGTCAGGGCAGCAGATACCGACTGGAGTGAGTCAAAAATATCGTTTCTGCCACAGTTCTATAAAGGAAGACGCTCAGAATTTGATGCTCAGCCGCCCATTCACAGGAGGGGAGGCCACATCAAGGCTTAGGGTTGGCGGGCTTAAAAGGATGGATTCATCCTGTGAAAAAATGCTTTTATTTCCAACCCAGGATGTCAAACTCAGCCTTTCTGCGACAGCCAGCCTAAGGTTTCATCCTCCTTTTTTAAAGCTCCTGAATGGCAAGTTGAAGATGGTTGACATGTTTCCTCCATCCCATCACCTTCTTTACATACTAACACTTGAAGGGACCCCAAAACTCAAACTCCTTGAAGGAGAAAATCTTCAACTCTTCCTCAGTGAGGGACCCCGCCCGAGGGAAGCAAGTAAATAGCTTCATTCTGTTATCTAGGTGGGGGTTGGGTCAGTCCTGCTAAGAATTCCAATCCCCTTCAAGTGAAGATCAATTCTAAGAGTCCAGCTCCAGCTGAAATCCAGCTTGTAGATAGAAAGAGCCGACTTGAAACTCCACCCACTAGCCTAGCCCCACCCTCCTTTGCTTGTAAGCCAAAGCTCCTATTATAAAAGAGTAAATTAAAAACTCATTAGGTTCTAACCATGCCATACCATGCTATGCCAAGGCGGCCTCTGCCCACTGGAATAATATTCTCTTCCAGGGTTACCCTCTCTTTATCCTCACCTATTTCCTTAAGGAGACTTTTTGCCCCTCAATTGGCATTTCTCTAAACTCTGCTTCTCTGCCAGAACTCCTCCACTGAGAAATTCAGCCTTTCTGTTCTTGCATAGTAAAGGCTGACTTCCCAATGCCTATAATAAACCTCTTTTATCAGTCTAGGTTTTGGGGTCTGTAAATTCCTTTACAGAGAATCTCTGTCCCTCCAGAAGGGGTTCCCCAAAACTCTCTTCCCTTACGCCGAATCCCAAGGGGGTGTAGGAGAGGCCAAACTTTTCCATTTGGTTCCCTGATTACTAGCACACATCAGTCAATTTACAGATATTATCTACTTTGATAACAATGTTGGGGGGAATCAATCATGTAACGCCTTCCCCCCACACCCACCTTTTTTTTTTTTTTTTTTTTTTTTTTTTTTTACAGTTGAGATTTGCCCAGGGCTAGAAGCATCCCAGGCCAGATTTGAACCTGGGCTTCCTGACTCCAGATCCAATACTTTTATCATCTACAAGAATACTTGCCTATCCATAATTGATAAATAATGTGCTGTAGGGCCAGCACATTTTAGCTGTAAGCAGGCTTTCCTCACATTTTAGCTGTAAGCAGGCTTTCCTCATGGATTAGATGGGCCTCTGAAGTCCAGCCCCAGAGCTGTGGTCTGGGGAGATTTTGAACTTCAAGAGAAAGATGAAAATTTGGAGTAAGCACTTTGGAGGTGGGGGTATGATGAGAAGACCTGTGTTAGGTTGATGCCTAAGGGATGTCCAGCAGAAGAGGTATAGCTGTCCAACAGCCCACTGGCCATGCCTCTGCTTGGGAGAGCCAACTCTAGGTGAGCTATATAGATCTGGGAACCATCATCTTAATTCATTGAATTAAATCCAGAGCTAATGAAGTCACTAAGAGAGAAAAGGGGAGATCACAGATTAGAGAGTTAGGGGACACCTAGAGTTAAACAGCAGGAGATAGATGAAAACCCACCAGAAGTCTGAGGAGTGATCAGACAAGTAGGGGAGAAAGAGGGGGAAGCAAGGGGGAGGGAGACAGAGAGAGAGAGACAGAGAGAGATAAAGAGAGACAGACAGAGAGAGAGAGAGAGAGAGAGAGAGAGAGAGAGAGAGAGAGAGAGAGAGAGAGAGAGAGAGAGAGAGAGAAGGAGAGACAGAGACAGAGGGAGAGAAAGGAGAGAAGAGAGAGACAGAGAGACAGACAGACAGACAGACATTGTTCGGGAAGCCAAAGAGACTCCTTGGTCTCAATGAAATGGGTGTCTCCTCTGATAGGGCAGATTGGGGCCCATTCTAGTGTTATTCTCATTTGCATTCTCCTGGAGCTGGCCTGGTTTTCTGGAGATCTTCAGAATACCGGCAGGACACTGGACTGCGCCTCTTCTGTCTGCCCCCTGCTCTCAGTGCATGTCCAGGACATTGTCTTTTCAAATCATCTCTGATGACATCCATACTTGGGCCTCTTCATGATTCTTTCCCTCCTGTTGGAGTGAGAAACCACCTAATAAGCTCATTCGGGCCAAGATTGATCCATTATTCAGACATTTGTAATGAAGCTCACTTGCCTCACTCTCTCAGAGCAAAGACCGTCTGTTTTCCCCAAGTTGTAGGCAGATCTCTTAAGGATTTGGAGGCCTTTTCTCTGATGCTTTCAGCGTGAGCTTCCATTCTGTTCCTCCCACTGTTAAACTAGTCACTAGTGCCCCATCATTAGCTTTGACAGAGATTTACTTTGAACAGATGTACAGATTCCCCTCCCCCTCCCCTTTACAATGTTAGCCTGCATTCCCCAGTCTCTGGATGGCTCTTATTTCAGTCCCCACCTCGGGGTCCTGAAGGTCTCTCTGCTTCCGAGGGCCTCAGAGCCTGATGCCGGCTG
This sequence comes from Sminthopsis crassicaudata, assembly GCF_048593235.1. Taxonomy (NCBI): domain Eukaryota; kingdom Metazoa; phylum Chordata; class Mammalia; order Dasyuromorphia; family Dasyuridae; genus Sminthopsis; species Sminthopsis crassicaudata. The sequence continues at coordinate 23,925,512 of NC_133620.1, forward strand.
CAAACACTGGCACTGCCTTCGTTTCTTCCTCTCTGTCCTTTAAACCAATCTGGAGGTGTGTGGGGGGGGTTATTTAGTAAATGTCAGGGTTTCTTTGCCCTTTGGGTTTTGATCTCTCCTGGGTAGACTCCGGCCCTCTGCCCTCGAGCCCGTAGCCATCTGCTGGCCTGGCCCGGCCTGGCCCTGCCTTGATGCTCTAAGGCTGTGGAGACAAGGGATCGGGGGTCAGGCCACATGCACCCCCAATCACCCTGGGGCTTTCCAGAACCTCTCTTCCCACTCAGGAGCCGGTTGGTGCAGGCACAGTGGGACCCCGGCGGTTCGGAGTACTGAGCCCAGGGCAGTCCTTTCCCAGAGTGCTTGTAGTTGGGAATCCCCGTTCCTCAGGTCCGGCGCTCAGAGCCCCAGGAGGAGTTGGCCACATCCAGTCTCAGCGCCCGCTACATGAGGCTGCCCCCACAGACTCGCCCAGGTGGGTGCAGGGGCCTTCCTGGAGTTGGCGGGCGGCCCAGCTCGTTCTCGCGCTTCTCGGTGCACGGCTGGCGCTTGTCCCAGGCTTGCGGCACTTGGGCCAACTGTCCCCGGAGGTCCCCATGGTTGGGGCGAGCTGCAAAGAGTGACTTCATTTCAAAAAAAAGAAAGCAAACCATGGATGCCTTTATTGGCAGGCAGCATGCCCTTGCTAACAAATGTCATCTTGCTTGAGAAATTGCCTCAGTTTATCTTTTGTTAAATTTTATCCATAAGACTCTCCAATCAGCCAGAAAGCATGTGTGCCCCCTTCCACGTGGCTGCTGGGCAAGTCAACAGATCTCAGACTATCCATCAGCCCAGCACTCAAGCCACGTGGCAGATGCTCGGGTCTCCCCTGGGGGGAACAGAGGAGCTATCATTCCCATGACCCAAAGTCAAACTAGAGGCCCCTGTGTTTCTCGTAGTAATAGTCCAAATTCCCACCGATGGCAAAAGATCTAATACATTCCCCGATTAATTTGCTGGTGATATGAAATAAGCTGTGGAACACGGTTTTCCATTGGTAGGCTGTCATATCTAGGGGCCCCATATGTTTCCTAGTTGTTTATGAACACACATGTTGACTAGCCTATACAACACATATGCTTGCTTTTCATAATATTGAAAAACAAGTTGTAAAAAACAGACATCAAAAGACTTCATCACAAAACAGCGGCCTAATAAAGCTAGAATCACTTATGTTAAAGCAATAAATTCACTCTCACTATATGGAGCCAGTCTGCAAACAACTATGGACAAACACACACATACACACAAGCACACACAATATGGAGATAATTAACATAGGAAAGGCACTAGATCATAAGGGATCAGAAAAGAGCTTCCTGTGGGGGCTATGGAAGGAATTCAGGGAAACCAAGGCAGAGATGAGGAGGGAGAACATTCTAGACATGGGGGACAGTCAGAGAAAATGTCTGGAGCTGGGGGTTCTTGAATCCAGAGTATGTGGTAGTCAGTGAGCTATCAGAATACTAGAGATAATGGGGGGAGGGAAGGGAAGGTTACAAAGAACTTTTAACACTGAACAGGTGTAGAGAACTCCTAGGAAGGTAGAAACTTTGGTAACTGGGATGTTCCTCTCCTAAGATTAATCAAGGATGCATTCAGGTTGAAATCATAAGAAAACAAAGTCCTGCCACAATTACTGGGGCATTGTGAACTTTACAAAAGATTGAGTCCCTAGAAAGTAACACTACGCTTCAGAGAGTTATAGAATACAGAAACCAGGGTTCCTGTCACAGAACAATGCCTTTCCTAATAACATATGGTTTTTTTAAAGATATATAAGCAACAGGATTTCTCTTAATAAATGGCTCTGTTGAATTATCAGCAACTCCGTGGTCTGATTTTCAACCGCCACTAGCGGTTTTTGTTTTTGACTCTAGAGGTAATAGGGATCTACAGTGGTTTATGAAGGGGCAATCACATTTATGCTTTTGAAAAATCCAGGTGAGGGAAGATGGATTCCAGCGGGAAGAGGTCAGAGGCAAGGAGACCAAGAAGAAGGCTATTGGAATCTGAGGGGACGAAGATTTCCACCAAGTGATGGCAGCATCAGAGAGCAAGAGATGTTTTGAAAGTAAAATGACCAGGCTTGACAACAGCCTGGATAGAGGAGGTGATAATAAGGAGTCAAGGAGGACACCTGGATTGTGATCCTGGGGGACTGGGAGGAGGGTGTCTTGACAGCAACAGCAGAGCCAGGAAGAGGTGTTTTCTGGGAGAAATGAGCTGAGCTGTTTTGGGCATTCTGAATTAAAATGTCTGTGGGATATCCTAGAGACAGTTGGGGATGAGAGACTGGAGGTCAGAAGAGAGGATTAGGGCTAGACAGATCTGAGAACCATTACCATAGAGACAGAGCCGGTGAGATAACCATACAGATGGCGTCATGGAGACATCCAAGTTTAGCAACTATGACCTAGATAAATATCCAGCAAAGCAGTGGCCATGTAAGTAGGAAAGCCAGAAGAGAGTGGGCATGAGTACCTAGAGCAAAGAGAGTATTATGAAGATGACAAGTGTCTCCAGAAGGATGAGCACTGAATTGTGGCCATCCCTTTTCTCTGTGACAATCCTCCAATTGGAGACAGCCTTCTAGCTGCCTTCAGGCTTTTCCAATTTCTTCCAATGATCCTCAAATGACATGCACTCTATTCTCTTCCTCTCCTAGTTATCTTCCACTGTTTGTTCTCCAAGATCCTTTCTAAAATTAAGTGCGCAAAATTAATATGGCCTTCCTGGTCTAAACGGGGCAAAGAGAGGAGCCTGCAAAGAGAGTGGAGGAGACAATTAGAGGGAGAACCACAAAAAAAGTGGAGCCATATAGTGGAAGCCAAGGGAGGGGAGAGGGTCTAGCAGTGTCCAATGATATATAAATATAGAGGGGATTGAATACATAGAAAAGGCCATTGGGTTTGTTGGAAGATTGGGGGAAATCAATGCTCTGAAATGAGGTATGGGAAGTATGGAGTCTCCTCTACTGGAAAACCTTCAATATTTGTATGAATAAATCTCACTGTGTCCCTAACTCTTGAATACAAATACTGAAAAGTGAAAACAAGCCCCAGAAGCAGACTTAAGAGATGAAAAGGAGGAACCAAAGGATCACCTGAGGCATATATATGCAAAGGCATGGAAGGATAGGCTGGTCACCCAGCCTTGATTTGGGAAGTGAGAGGCTGCCACTGATGGGCTGCTGTCTTCAAACACACTCTAGTTTTCCCCATCCTTAAAAAATCTTAGACCCTACTATTCCAGCTATTTATCTCTCTTTTCAAAATTAAATACCTTGAGCAATTTGGAACTATGCCCAAAGGGCTATCAAATTGTACATACCCTTTTGATCCAGCAGTGTCACTACTTGTTGGGAGCACAATATTCAACTTTGCTTTACTTCTGGTAGACCTTTTCAGCTGATTCAAGGTGATTCAAGGACACAGAGGCAGTTGCTGTTCTCTGATATTTAGTCTCTCATCAGTCTCCTGGCTCGGCACTGGGTCTCTTCATCCTCTCTTTCCCCATAGGTTACCGAAGGAACTCTGGAAGGATCCTACTCATGAAAAGCTCTCAAACATTGCTGCTTCTTCTTGCCCCACATTGGGTGCCATATGTTATCTGCTGCTCTTGTGGTTTCCAGAATCGAGATACCAGTACCTGTAATTGTTATCTCTTCTTATATGATGGTGCTTCAAGGAGACTGAGAGGCAGTTGCTGTTCTCTGATCTCCCCACTGAGAGGCTGTTGTGTTGTCTGACATCTCTCCTCTTCCCTCTGCCTCCAATTTATTTCATTCCCAGTCCACAAGCAACAACTGTGTCAGTAAAGGCTGCCCCACAACTCCCTCAAGTGTCACAATCCATAGCTTCAAAGGCTCTCGGAGAATTGACCTGCCCTTTCACCCAGGCATGGTCCTTAACAACTACTGGGTCTGTATCCCAAAGAGATCTTAAAGGAGGGAAAGGGACCCACATGTGCAAAAATGTTTCTGAAAGCCCTCTTTGTAGTGGCCAGAAACTGGAAACCGAATGGATGTCCATCAGTTGGAAAATGATTGAACAAATTATGCTATATGAATGTAATGGGGATGCTGCTATTGTTATATTAAGAAATGATGAGCAGGCTGACTTCAGAAAAACCTAGAAAAACTTACATGAACTGATGCTGAGTGAAGTGAACAGAATCAGGAGAATGTTCTACACAATATCAGCAACATTATATAATGAGAAACTATGATCAACTTAGCTCTTCTCAGCAATACTCATGATGGAAAATGTTATCCATATCCAGAGAAAGAACTAAGGAGTCTGAATGTAGATCCAAGCATACGATTTTCACTTTTTTTTTTTTTTTTATTTCTTGTGCTTTCTCCCTTTTTTTCTGAGTCTTCTTTCATAACATGACTGATGTGGAAATATATTTGATATGGTTGTACATGTAAGGCCCATATCAGATTGCTTGCTGTCTTGGGGAAGGGGAGAAAAGGAAGAGAGGGAGATGAATTTGAAATTCAAAATCTTATAAAGATTACTGTTGAAAACTAATTTTGCATGTAATGGAAAAAACTATTATTAAGAAACATCCCTCCCTACCTCCCTCCCCCATCAAACTCCTTAAAAAACAACCCTAACCTTTACTTTTTTTTATCTCCCACTGACTTTTCAAATTTTTGTAATCCAACTTTTCACCTCATTATTCAATGAAAATTTGCTTTCAAATGATTAACCTTTTTTCTCAGTACTCATCCCTCTTGAGCTCTCCACAGTGCTAGACATTGATACTCTCTCCTCTCTAGGTTTTGTGACATCTTCTTTTCTGGTTCTCTTCCATTTTAGTATCCTTTGCTGGATTTGCCATCCATTTTATACCTTCTAACTAGGAATTTACTACTCTAAGACTTCTCTTTTCTCACCTGGCTCCCATGGGTTCGATTATTATCTTGATTCCAATGGTCCAGTGATCTATGTAGAGTCTTGGGCTTCATTCCTGCTTCACCAGCTATCTTTTGGACATTTCAAACCGGATGTCCTCAACCGGATGTCATTGGGACAAATGAAACTCAACACATTACCTTTCCACCCAAACCTTCTTGCCTGTTCCTGTTGGGAATGCCATCCTCCTTCCAGTAAACCTTGAAGTTAGCTTCAGGGGGCAGCTAGGTAGTGCAGTGGATAGAGCACCAGCCTTGAATTCAGGAGGACCCGAGTTCAAATCTGGCCTCAGACATTTAACACTTCCTAGCTGTGTGACCCTGGGCAAGTCACTTAACCCCAGCCTCAGGGGAAAAAAAAGAAAAAGTTAGCTTCAGTATTTCAGTCCTTCACCTACATATCCAATCACTTGCAAAGTTATGTCTGTCTCCAAAATATCTCTCAGGGAAGATTCAGGCCAGTTCCAACGATCTTGTGATGAAGAGAGCCATCTACACCCAGAGAGAGGCCCGTGGGGACTGAGTGTGGGTCACAACATAGTGTTTTCACGGGGTTTTTTGCTTGCATTTTATTTTCTTTCTCATTTTTTGTCCTTTTTGATCTGATTTTTCTTGTGCAGCAAGATAATTGTATAAATATGTATGCATATATTGCATTTAACATATATTTAATTCCTTGCCATCTAGGGGAGGGGGGCAAGGGGAAAAATTAGAACACAGGGTTTTTAAGGTCAATGTTGAAAAATTATCTGTGCATAAGTTTTGAAAATAGAAAGCTTTAATAACCCCCCCCCAAATATCTCATGGTTGTCACCTTTTCTCCACTCCCAACACAACCAACTTAGTTAAAGCTCTAATGATCTTTAGCCTGTACTAATGGTCTCATCAGGCCTCTTGTCACTTCAATCTATCATCCAAACGGTTCCAAAGTGACACTTCTGGAGCCCAGCTCTAGGTCCCTCCTCTCGCAGTAAACTCCAGTGGCTCCCTACTCTACAAATTCTTTGCTTTAACACAGAAAGCATGCCCCAACCTGGTTCCAACCCCCCTTTTCAGCCTCATATCACTCCTTCCTATACTCCATCCAAACTGGCTTTCTTGACGTCCTTCCCACACGACAATCCCTTTCTACTTTCACACAAGTTCTCCCTCGTTCCTGCAAAGCACACCCTCCCCAACTTCATTTCTTGGAATCCCTTCTTTCCTTTCTTGAGCGCCCCCTTCTGTCCCGGAGGCATTTTATAGACACCCTCCTCCCAACTGCTCTCCTGGAACCTCCCCCCTAACCTTGGGTTTATTTGGCGTAGAATGGAAGATCCTTGCGGGTCGGGGCGGGTTCTTCTTTGCCAACATATATCCTGCCTCCAGCCTCCACACGGTGCATCCGCTCACAGGATCGTTAATAAAGAAACATTTGACTGGTTTGTTGCAGAGGGGTGCCCAATTTTCTGGACTGAGATGGTTGTGACATTGCTGCCCCCTAGTGTCTACTTCTTGTAGGCCCAGCCTTCCACCTCTTTCCATCAAACTATTGCTATCAAGCAGGGGCTACTAGGTGGCGCCGCAGTGTACACAGTGCCCGTCCTGGAATCACCTCAGTTCCAATCTCACCTCAGACAGTTAATGAGCTGCGTGATTGTCCTCTTCTGCGAGTTTCAATGGGAGAAGGAAATGGCAAACGCTTTAGCATCTTTGCCAAGAAAAACCTCAAATGGGATGTTGAAAAGTCGGATAGGACTGAAATTACTGAACAACAAGCAGAGAAAAAGTTGAATTACAGGATTTCAGAGGCCCGGGGAATACAGAGTATTAGATAATGGATCATAAATAGATTTAAATTCAGGAAGAAATTGAGAACAAAGAGTAGCCTGAAAATCAGAACTAGAATCCAGGTTTTCTGTGCTTTTCTGTCCTTTCAGTTAAATTACAAGTTAGTAGGGGAGAACGAAAGTCACTATGTTGTAAATGCAGAAAGAGAATGAGGAAGCTATTGATGAGGAGCAGCATTTACTGAGCAATCAGCTCTGTGCCAGGCTCTGTGCTCTGCACTTGGGGGCACTTCCCGGAAGAGGTCGAGTTTGAGATCATCAATTAATAAACATCCATTAAGTACCTACTCTGTGCCAGGAACTGTGCTAAATAGTGGGGATACAAAAAGATGCAATGATAGCTTCTGCCCTCAAGGAGCTTATAATCTGATAGTGGAGACAACATGCAATGGGGAGTATTCAACAGGCTGGAGGTGAAGGGTGGATATAGAAGGGACAATGATGATGATGATGATGATGATGATGATGAAGATGATAAGAATGAGAGCCACAACAATGAAGACAGTAACAAGTGCTGACTTTTATATATGGCTTTAAGATTTGCAAATTGCTTCAGCTACACCCCAGCAACCTGAATCAGAGCGGTTAAAAAAAGTTTGCCCAAAGTCCCACAACTATGGTGTTTCAGCAATGAGATATAAATCCAGGGTTCGCCCACTCTAAAGCACTCTGGCGAGCCATATGACTTTTGGAGGCCACAACATGAGTCAATCTATAGCCACAATGTGAGTCAATCCATAGAAGCAGGTCTAGGCTGGGCTGGTTGGTGGCTCAGGATGGCTGAGGAAAGAGCACCAGATTAGGAAGGCCTTGACTGGCAGGGGCAGAAGCTTAAACTGTGTTTGGTAGGACTGCAAGGTCAGTATATGTCAACAATATGATGCCCCTCCCCCAAAGTAATATGACTTTGGTTTGCATTAAGGGTAGTATGGATAAGGCGGCAGAGCATAGTCAGCAACTCAGCTCAACTCTCCCAACATTTCTCTCCAAACAATTTTAAAATAATTATTCAATCAAATTCTGGAGTAGCAGAGTCAACAAAAGGTCAGGGCCAGACAACTTTCCAGGTCAAGACAATATAGGAGATTGACAGAAGTCAGTGAGATTTGGCCCACGGGCTGCACAAACCATGGCAGTACCAGCTAGAAGCCTCGAAAGCAGTTTCAATAACAGCAGCAGCAAGTTTGGAAAATCTTAGCCCAGAGACAGTAACGGGCTTGGATACTTGGTCAGAGAGAGATTACAGAAGACACTTTCCTAACACTGGGTACAAAGTCGTATTACATTGCTTATCTTCAGTTTCAGGTAATAGCTCCAGGGCAGAAGGAAGCACTAGTGCTTATGGCTGCAGGGAAGCAAGAAGAAATATCTTAAAAAGCAGAATTGGCCAAATGGGAAAAGAGGTACAAAAATTCACTGATGAAAAAATTCCTTAAAAAGCAGAATTGGCCAAATGGGAAAAGAAAAACAGATTCAATTCCTTAAAAATTAGAATTAGTCAAGTAGAAGCTAATGACTTCATGAGACATCAAGAAACACAAAAGTCAAAAGAATATAAAAACAGAAGAAATTGTTAGATTTCTTATAAAATAACTGAAATTAGAAAATAGATCAGAGATCCTGAAGTGAAAATTCCCAGGAATATTATAATTCCCAGGAGAAATTTTTGCCAAAGAACCAGAAAGAAACAATGCAAAAAATAAGATTTGGCAGCTATGACATTAAAGAAGCAAAAAGCTTGGAATGATATCCCAAAGGGCAAAAGATTTAGAGTTACAACCAAGAATAATCTACCCAGCAAAGATGAATATAATATTTCAGGGGAAATATTAGTATTTAATTAAAAGGACTTTCAAATACTATGATAAAAAATATAAGAATTAAATAGAAAATTTGATTTTCAAACACAAAAATGAAGAGAAGCATAAAAGATAAACAGGAAAGAGAAATCATAAAGGACTCAATAAAGTTAAACTGTTTCATTCCTATATGGGAATGATAGTAATTTCTAAGAACTTTATCATTATTAGGGTAGTTAGAAGATGATTGTTTATATAGAAAGCAGAAATGTGAGTTACTTATGATGGCTTGGTTTAAAAACTATTTAATAAAGGGCTGAAAAAGAGGGTTATACCAAGAAAAGGGTGAAGAGAGTAAAAATGGAGAATATTATCTTATCAAAAAGAGACTTGAGAGTGATGATATCTAGATATGGGGTAACTAAATGAAATTAGGGTTAATTGAGGTCTAGTGGCAGGTTCAGGGTACAGGAAGTCAAATGGAGCTCCCCTGCAGCCCCTTTGGATTCAGCGCAAGGATACTGAATTGAATGAGGTTTAGTAATGGCGCAAGAGTCCCCTGTAAAGGAATTTACAGACCCAAAAACTTAGATTAATAAAAGAGGTTTATTTTGAGGTTTGGAAGTAAAGTTCAAGTCTAGTTAGTAAAAGGTGAAGGTAGAGATAAAAGGCATCGGAAATAGGATTCCAGTGGACAGAGTCTCTGTGGTGCCAAGCATGGTGCTGGTTATGTTCAACTTTCTGCAAAGAGAGGACTCCAGCTTGGCTCTTTTATAAGGAGAGATTTAGCTAAAGGGGCCTATGGGTGGAGTCCCCAAGTTGGTTCCTAAATGGGCTTCATGGAGGCTAGAATTTGCTAGGTGGGGGTTGGGAAACCTGAGCAGATCATTAGAATGGGGGCTGGGACAGCCCAAGTTGGCTCAGATCTGATGGGGGCTGGGAAAGCCCGGATATCTCCTATTGGAAGTCAAAGGTTGCTTCTGACCAGGATTTGTGAATCAAAGGTCCTAGCTTCTTCAGCTAGGAAGGGTTGGGAATCAGAAAGGAATAAATCAATCTGAAAGGACTAGTCTTAAAGGGACCACAACCTGCATCAAAAGGAAAAACTTTTGTAGTAAAGAAGAAGATGCAGGTGGTGAACAATGCTTGAACCTCACTTTCATCAGAATTGGCTCAAAGAGAGAATAACACACTCAGTTAGATGGAGAGATCTATCTTACCCAGCGGGTTAAGTAGAAGTGGAAGGGGGTAAATAGAAGTGGAAGGGGATAAGAGAAGGAAAGGGAGAGCATAATTGAAAAAAAAAGGCAGATTAAAGGAGGCAGTGGTCAGAAGGCAAAAAGATTTTTGAGGAGAGGAAAGGGAGAGACAGAAAAAGGGGCACAGAGAGGAGAAAGAGATTGAAAGAGAGAGGGAGATGGAAGGGGAGAAGAGAGAGAGAAAGAGGGAGAGAGAGGCAGAGACATAGAGGGGAAAGATATACAGAGACAGAGAGAGAAATAGGATGAAGGGAAATACAGTTAGTAATCATAACTGGGAATGGAAATGAAATGAACTCACCTGTTATAGGCCAGAACTCTGTACTGGAAACAAGGATTCTTACAAGGTGTTAAAAGTCAGTGGAATTAGTAAGACAATGTTTATCTAGTTTAGCATGATGATTAATAATTCTCCAGTTCAGTACATATACTTAGTATATATATATACTCTACAAGATTGACACCTATTCTACAAGATTGACACCTAAGATAATGTAATTATAATAGAACATATAAGCTGGGACAAACTCAGCCAGACAGATTCACTCCATCTCATACCAACTGGTGGCTCTCCTCCTTCGCTTCTCCACTGAAACCAAGACGCAGGAAGGCCTCCAAGAAAGCTAGCCGAAGCCTCAGGCAAGGAGACTAGACTTTGAAGGAGATAGATACTAAAGATGATTACTGAATCGAAGGCTGGTCCCAAGACCTCCAGAAAACCAACGGGAACATTACCCTCACCCATAAAATGAAAGCAGATAGCAGGACAGCAGAATGGATTAGAAAGCAGAATCCAACAATATATTGTTTACAAAAAAACAAACAAAAAAAAACCACAAAAAAAACCCCAAAAATGCCCAAACCACCTGAAAGACAGACACACAGTAAAAAGAAGGATCTGGAGCATATTTTTTTTTATGCTTCAGGTGAGATTAAAAAAAAAAAAAAAAAAAAAAAAAAAAGCAGGGATGGCAATCATCTCAAATTCAAAGTAAAAAATGACCTAATTAAAGGTTAAGCAAAGGAAACTACATTTTGCTAAAAGGCTGATTACTTTGGAGACTTAAAAGTCAAAAAGGGTAGAGTGGAAAGATGAGCAGCAGTGAGGGCCCGATTCCTATTATGTACCTTAAACAAACTGCTGAGTGGTCCAGGAATAGGACTGGAGAACTCAGAAGGCGGGAGAGTAATGGAGGGAAGGTCTCCTGGAGGTAGGGGATGCTAGGACAGGGGTGGCAGACTATGGCATCAAGGCTCAGTATGGAGGAAGGAAAGGGAAAGCTGGACCTGGGAAACAGGGATGGGTGTAGGTCCAGGAAGTCCCATCAGATCTCTGTACAAGGAGTACATTACCAAGAGAAAATGAATTATCATCTTAGACCATGCTGGAAGCTGCATCAGGATGAAGATGGTTATTAGAATTAAGGATATTGAGACACTTCCCAGTCATGTCCCAAGAGTAACCATTGATATCAACACTGAAATAGTGGAGGAATATAGTGGGGTAGAGAAGGAGATTGTGAGAGGGTACTGATGTCAAGATCAATAGATGACAGGAGGAAAAGAAATAAAACAGATTGGACTACTTCTATTCTAGGAGATTTGAGTAGGGCCTCTAGATGGTATAGTAGATAGAGCCCCAGGCTTGGAATCAGGCCCTGAGTTAAAATCCAGTCTCTCAGGCTAGCTGTGTAATTCTAGACAAATCACTTAAGTAATCCTGCATGAGGAGAATCCAAGGGAATGAAAAGAGTTTTGTTGTTCTCAGGATGTGACAAGAAGTTGCCAAGTATCCCTGGGAACTGAGAGATAAGCTGAGGGTCAAGCAAGTTGCTAACTGTGCAAGGATGTTCTCACGAACCGTTGGCTTGGCGGTCAGCAGCTGACCTGCTGGGAAGGCTCTCCTCCGAGTGGTATTTTCTCACTGTCCACGAGTTGTCCATGAGGTACTCATGCAGACTCTTTGCACAGTGACTGGAGAATGCTCACTGATCATGCTTGCTAAAGCATAATAAAACAAAGGCTGTTCTGTTCAATAAACTGAAACAGCTTTTTATTTTCCAAAATACTTGCAAAGATAAGTTTTCAACATTCATCCTTGCAAAACCTTGTGTTCCAAATTCTTCTATCTCCCCTTCCCTTACTCACCCCCCCCCCAAGACGGCAAGTAATCCAATACAGGCTAAACATGTGCAATTTTTCTAAACACAAAATACTTTTGATTACATTAAATTCAAAAGCTTTTGTACAAAAAAACCCCCAAGGCAACCAAAACAAAACCAATGCAACCAAGATTAGAAGGGAAGCAGAAAGGGAAACAATTTTTACAACTAATGTTTCTGATAAAGGCCTCATTTTTACAATAAGAGAACTGAATCAAATTTATAAGAATTCAAGTCATTCCTCAGTTGATTAATGGTCAAATATATAAACAGGCAGTTTTCAGATAAATTAAAGCTAGCTATAGTCATATTAAAAATGCTCTGAATCACTACTGATTAAAGAAATGTAAATTAAAACACATTCTCACATCTATCAGATTGGTTAATAACAGAAAAAGAAATTATGTTGGAGGAGATGTGGGAAAATGGGATACTAATACACTATTGGTGGAGTTGTGAACTGATTGAACTTTTTTTTTTTTATTAAAGTTTTTTATTTTCAAAACATGCACAGTTTGATAGTCATTTGGACATAGTTCCAAATTGCTCTCCAGAATGTTGAAACAATTTACAACTCCACCAACAATATATTAGTGGTCCAGTTTTCCCATATCCCCTCCAACATTCATCATTATCTTTTCCTGTCATCTTAGCCAATCTGAGAGGTGTGTAGTGGTACCTTAGAGTTGTCTTAATTTGCACTTTTCTGATCAATAGTGACTTAGAGCACCTTTTCATCTGACTAGAAATGGTTTCAATTTCTTCAACTCAAAATTTTCTGTTCATAACCTTTGACTATTTATCATTTGGAGAATGGCTTGGATTCTTTATAAATTTGATTCAATTCTCTATATATTTTTAAAATGAGGCCCTTATCAGATCCTTAGATATAAAAAAAAAAAAAATTTCCCCAGTTCATTGCTTCCTTTCTAACTTGTCTTCTTGTCTTCATTTGTTTTGTTCATACAAAAACTTTTTTAAAATTAATTTTATAATTAACTTTTTTTTTTTGATAATACATATGCATGGGTAATTTTTTACAACATTATGCCTTGCACTCACTTCTGTTCCAAATTTTCCCCTCCTTCCCTCCACCCCCTTCCCCACATGGCAGGCATTCCCATACATGTTAATTATGTTATAGTATATCCTAGAAGCAATATATGTGTGCAGAATCGAATTTCTTGTTGCACAGAAAGAATTGGATTGAGAAGGTAAAAATAATCTGGGAAGAAAAACAAAAATGCTAATAGTTTACACTCATTTCCCAGTGTTGCTTCTCTGGGTGTAGCAGATTCTGTCCATCATTGATCAATTGGAACTGAATTAGATCTTCTCTTTGTTGAAGATATCCACTTCCATCAGAATACATCCTCATACAGTATTATTGAAGTGTATAATCTCCTGGTTCTGCTCATTTCATTCAGCATCAATTCATATAAGTCTCTCCAAGCCTCTCTGTATTCACCCTGCTAGTCATTTATTACAGAATAATAATATTCCATAACATTCAATTACCACAATTTACCCAACCATTTTCCAATTGATGGGCATACATTCATTTTCCAGTTTTCAGTCACTACAAAAAGGGCTGCCACAAACATCCTGGCACATACAGGTCGGGCGCCAAATTGTGAAGGTCCGGGCTAGCTCCCTCTGAAGGGCTCAGAATAAATCCTTGTCAAGATAAGCAAAAGTCTTTGCCCCAAGTTGGGCGCCAAATTATGTCCTGTAGTCTCTAAATTATAATCCTTCTCTGGGAGGAGGTTTCTTTTCTGTATAATCTTTTCTTCTGTGAGCAGGTTTCTTGGGAGGGTTCTGGAGCCTTCCCCTCCAAAAGTGTGGGATTGCTGGACTTGCAAATCCACAGGACATCTTCGACTCAATCCAGACTCCCATCCAAACTCAATGTCCCAGTTTAGACTGCTCTTCAGACTCAATGTTGCCTTCTTTAATCTTCGAAGAGAATGGACTTGTGAGAACTCCTACAGCCAATGAACTTACTCTTTTTAAAGGTGTAAACTCCTTTAAATATGTAAACTCCTTTTAAAGGTTTGAGCTAAAGGTGTGAATTCTGAGCTAGAGAATTCTTTAGACAACCTAAGTTAGCACCTTGTAATCCTAACACCTTTCTCTTCTTTAGTATTTCTTTGGATGATTGAGCTATTTTGAAGAGCAATTTGGAACTATGCCCAAAGGGCTATAAAATTGTGCATACCCTTTTGATCCAGCAGTTCCATTCTTGGGTCTATATCCAAAGAGATCATTAAAAAAAAGGGAAAAGGAGCCACATGTGCAAACATGTTTGTAGTAGCCCTTTTGGTGCTGGCAAAGAATTAGAAATTGAGGGGATGTCCCTCAGTTGGGGAATAGCTGAACTAGTTATGGTATATGAATATTATGGAATCTTATTGTTCTGTAAGAAATGATGAGCAGGCTTATTTCAGAGAAGCCTGGAAAGACTTATATGAACTAATACTGAGTGAAATGAGCAGAACCAGAAAAACACTGTATATAGTAACAGTTATCCTTGTGCAATTGATCAACTAAGACAGATTCAGATCTTTTCAGCAATAGAGTGAACCAAGACATTTCAAAAGACTTGTTATAGAAAATACTGTCCACATCCAGAGCAAGAACTATGGAGACATCTAAAGGCAGGTTGAAGCATACTATTTTCACTTTTTACAAATTTATTTTCTTTCCCATGATTTTTCCCTTTTATTTTGATTTTTTTAAAAAAATTTTACAACATGACTATTAAGGAAATATGTTTAACATGATTGTATATCTAATCTATATCAGATAGCTTGCTATCTTTGGGAGAGGGAGAGGAGAGAAAAATATTGGAGCTCAAGACCTTACAAAAATGAATCTTGAAAATATCTTTACATGTAATTGGAAAAAATTTATTAAGTAAAAAAGAAAAAGACATTATTAAGCCAGGTGATGTCTAAGGGAAGGTAGGTAGGATCTCGGGGCATCTTCAGCTTATGCCACCTGAAAACTGATCAAAGGTAATGAGAATAGCTGACCTAAATAATGTAACACTTGTGATAGCCACATTCAACTATTAGAAAGGATCTCATGAGGGAGAGGTACCAGCCATGCCCTGGTTTGGCCCCAGGGATAGAACCAAGAGTCATGATGCCTTCTCAAGCTTGAGAGACAATTTCCCAACAATGAGGGCTGTCCCAGACAGGCTTGGTGGGACCCCTTCCTTGGGAGTCCTTCACAGAAAGACTGAAGATTTACTGGACTGTTTAAAAGTGGATTGCATTCTATCTATAGAGACCTATGTCTCTGAGATCCCTTCTCTAAAGTTAAAGAATACAAGGAATGCCATCTAGTCATTCCAATTGGGTGGGGTTTGAAGATTTAGTTCAAAACCTGGATGGAATTGATGGAAGGAAAGGAATGCAGCCTGACCCTTCCCACCCCAACCAGGAATTTAGGGAGGGAGGGAGGAAAATTGGAGGACAAATCTTTGCAGCAAAGATCCTGTGAGATGTCAAGGTTCCCAAAACCAAACTTCAATTAACCAACCTGCTCAGGGACTGGCTCTTCCAGGCAAATCAAATTTGCAGACAGCTACAAGTGCCTATAGATGTAAGCAAATGCATATTTTACAGATAAAGGAACAAGGATTAAATTATTTTTTCCAAGGTCATTCTAAGTGGCACAGATGAAATTTAAATCTAAGACTCTGGTTCCAAACCCATCACTCTTTCCATTGCACCATATTGCTTTCCTTATAGTCTCAAGTACAAAAGGGTCAAGGCCAAAGGTGAGAGGACATTGACCTCTCTCTGGGTTGGGGGGCAGCAGCCAGGACTAGCTTGGTTTCTTCACTAGTGTGGCTGGCTGAACTGAAACACTCTCCCACCTGGAAGAGGTAAAATCCAATCCCACTGGCTTCTGCCACCTAAACAGCATTCTGGCTCTGCTCTTGGAGCTTTATCTCCTTCTCAATAACTTTCCCGTACAAATTGAAGTGCCTCCTTCCTACCAGATTATCATGCTGCTTTTTGAGAGCATTTGTCCAAATAATACTATGATGTAAAAGATAGGGCTAACACTGGGGGGAGTTGAGACCACCCGCCACTTTCCTCCTCTGAAAAATGAGAATCTCATAGGTTAGGTGACCATGAAGATGCCTTTGAGCTTTAGATAGATGAGGCCATAATCTTGGAGTAGGAAGCTCTTCTGAATCTAGGCCAGGGTTTTCCTTACTACAAGCCCTCCTGCCTTCAAAGGCCTGCTTATCATTGTCATCAATGAAGTAATGTGCTTTATCCAAACAACTTCTGTTTGTTTTGTCCAATTCAACAATTTGGTGTGACTCTTCAGAACCCATTTGGGGTTTTTCTCGGCAAATACATGGATTGGTTGGCTGTTTCCTCCTCTTATTCATTTTACAGATGAGCAAACTAAGCAGTGTGAAATGACCTACCCAGGGTCACACAGTTGTTAAGTGCTTGAGGCCAAACTTGAATTTGGGCCTCCTTGACTTCAGGTTAGGCACTCCATCCATTATGGCACCACCTGGCTGCCAAATGTCTTGAAACTCCACCTCAGATCCTCTTGCATGTATAGCTTCTCTTCCCTTGTCTGTAAATTGAAATGATCCCTAAAGTCCCTTCTAGTTCTAGAATGGTGATCCTGGGAGTCTCTGAATGAATGACATATTTCTTAATAAATGCTGGTATTACAAAGAGAAATAATCTTTACTTTCAAAGGATCATATTAATAGGATTGTAGAGAGTTTGGTAAACTTTCTGTTGTTCAATCCTTTTCTAGTCATGTCTGACTTTCTGTGATCCCATTTGAGGTTTTCTTGGCAAAGATATTGGAGAAGTTTGCTGTTTCCTTCTCTAGCTCATTTTACAGATGAGTAAACTGAGGCAAACAGGGTTAACAACTTGCCCAGGGTCACACAACTACAAGTACTGGAGGCTGGATTTGGATTAGGTCCTTATTGAAGGTAAGGAGACTGAGGCTAGTAGATCTCTCATCCCCCTGACAGTGGGGATGGGGTGAAAGTTGATCATGTGTCTACCACCAGCCGGCCTAAGGAGGCGCTGACAACTCAGATCAGGAACAGAGGAAGCCAAAGCCCATCAGTGTTGGAACAAGGTTCACAAGCTGCTGCTGTAATTCTAGCCAGGATTAGATTGGGAGATGCAGAGAAAAAATGGAGGGAAGTAGAAAGGGAAGGGAGGGAAAGAGAAAAGGAAGGAGGAAAGGAAGGAAAGAGAGAGAAGAGGGAAGGAGGAGGGGGGAAAAGGGAGGAAGAAAGAAGGAAAAAGAGAGGAAAAGAAAAGGAGGGTACAAATCATGGTACACAATTGCAACGGAAAACCGTCATGCAGTTTCAGACACCTCAGAAGATTTATTTGAACTGATGCAGAATTAGGTGAGCTGAATGAGGACAATTTAGACAACAACATCAATATTGTGAATAGAAGACTTAAGAATTCTGATAAGTGCAGTGGGGAGCCAAGATTTCAGAGGAATGAGAGTGAATTGTGCAGCTCAACTCATGACAGAGAGGAGACAGACTTAAGGTACAGAATGAGAAATGTTTTTGGACATGGCCAAGGTAGGAATGTACTTGATGTATATGGGGGAAGGTTGGAGATAAAATGCTGGAAAATGAAAAAAAAAATTAAAAGAGCAACTAACGGTAATAATAGTTCACGTTCATATAGCACTTTCATATTTTTAAGGCGCTTTCCACATGCAATCTCTTCTGAACCTCAGAATAACCCTGAGAAATGAAGTACTGTTATAAGCAGAGCAGACCAGACTGAGCAGTTCATCAGCCATAGATGAGACGAGGGAGAAATGCTGGGGGACAACAAGCTGCCTTCCAAGGACTTAAAGGGCTGTGGTGGGGAAGGAGAGCTTGGCCCACAGACAGAAGACCAATAGGAGCCAATTTAGATTCGAGGGCAGGAAAATCTATGTTAGTGAGTTATTCCCGGATGAAATGGACTTCCTTCTTATGGGAGATTTTCAGCCAGGGGGGTGGCTACAGGTGTGGGGGGGCGGGCAAGGGATTTTTCCATCAGGAGTGGGTTGGGCTAATTGGCCTCCCAGGTAATGATTAAACTGAATATGGAGGATGGGAAGACTTGGACCTTAAGGGGAGGAATGATTCATGCTCAAGTGGAGCTAGTCAGGGGAGGCTTGGATGTTTGCAGGAAGCCAGGGTGGAACTAGAGGCCGGTGGAGAGGAAATGAGCCGGGGCAAAGCTGCCTACAGGAGCCTGGGGGTGTAGCAGAGGGCTCAGAGGTGGAGTGCACGTTTCTAGAGACACTCGGGGCACTGGGCTCCATTTTGGGGCTGTCCCGGGCATTTCTTCCCGGCAGACCGGATCCGCTTTGGAGGGGTTTGTGCCAGCCCCGCCGCAGGGGGAGGTGGCTGCCGCCCCGAGTGTTTGTCCCTTATCTCCCTCTCCCATCCACAACCCTCTCTTCCCCTTCTGGGCAGGGTGCCAACTCTCCCAAAGACCCAGTTTAGTAGCTGCAAAGGCCCCGACTCCTCCCTTTTCCTCATCCTTCAGATTTTTCCTCTGCCATAATGGCAGGAGGAATGTGAGAACATATTATTCTACGCTCCTGTGCCTGCCCAACAAACACTTAATGCAGCTTTCTGGGGGGAGGGGAGCCTAGAAAGGTCACCTCGGGGGATGGTCATCCTGTGTCTCCAAAAAGGTCATTTACCTGGACGACCTGACAAGCCTCCGGTGAAGACCGGGCACTTCCGGCAAACAGGAACCAGCTGACCTAGAAACATGAACATGGGCGGAGACCCAAGAACTCCCGGCCCAAGTAGTTGGCCTCTGGAACCATCTCTTCCAGGCCATTGAGGCTCTTAGGCTGGATGGGAAGATGGGGGGGCCCAAAAGGGGTTGCATTAAACTGGGACCCTGCCTGGGCATGGAAGGGGTGTAGGGATCACCCCGAGCCTGTCCCACTCGCCACGTGCTTCCGAATGTTCCACTCGCGATGTCCCACTCTCCACATGCCCTCGAATGTCCCACTTGCACGTCCGCAACTTCATTGCACCCCTACCACAGAGCCCTTCCGGGAACTTTCCTCCTCCCAAAACCACGTGGGCATTTCGCGCCAAATGAAGGCAGGAGGGAAATCTTGCGCTCGGGGGCGGGACCAAACGACTGTTTCCCGAAAGTCCTCAGCAGCTGCTTCCGGCTCATGGTTGACTTCCGGCTCCGGAGAACTGAGAAAGGTCTCCGAAAATTCAGCCGGGTGGGCCTCCCTCTGCTGAGTCACTGGAGAGAGGAGGAAAGGAGGGAGGAGTAGAAAAACCATCCTCAACTGATTGGGGCGAAGCTTTATGAGTGGCGGGAAGTCTTGGCCAATGAACTGATAGCTGGGGTGATAGCCGATCAGCCCTGCCCAATGCTTGCCTCTCCGAGTGTGTGTGGGGAGGTGGTAGGCGGGGTCGCGCATAGCTTCAGAGCCGGAGGCGGAGGCACCACAACAAACCCCCCCCCCCCGTCTGTGCGGGTGACGTCACAGTCCCCGCGCGCCCCGCCCACGCGTCGTCTCTCCCGTCGGTCTGTGCGGCCACGCCCCTCCCCCCGGGGGGCTCGCCGGCGATCTCGGAGGCCGGCCATGCGCCCCCCACCCCCACCCCACCAGATGTGCTGTGATTGGCCGAGTGAGCGCGCGTGATACAGGTCCTTGGCCGTGATTGGCCGAGGCGGGCCGCGGCCCTCCCCCGTGGGTGAGGAGGGGGTTCCGGCCTGTCGGTCCAGCGGCGGCAGCACCAGCTCCGGCCGCCGCCGCGTCCGCCGCGTCCCGAGCCACCGCGGGCCAGCAGGAGCAGCGGGAGCGGAGGCGGGCCTTGCGGCCGGGGGATGTCCGAGGCGAGCTCCCCGGTGGATGCTGAGGAGAGCCGCCGCCGCCGCCTGGAGGACGTGGTGCCGTGAGGCCGGGACTCCTTCGCCGCCGCCGCCCGGCGCCCTGAGGAGAGGGAGCCGGAGGCCGGTGCCCGCCGGAGCCAGAGCCGGAACCAGAGCCGCCTTCGCCGCAGCCGCCGTCGCTGCTCCGGGCCCCTGCGCCAGTCCCGCCGCCAGTCTTACTATGCCGGGCAGGAACAAGGCCAAGTACACCTGCAGCTGCCCGGACCTGCAGCCAGGCGCACAGGAGGCCGGCGAGAGTGGCCGGGCCGCCCACTTGGCCGCAGATGAGTCCGAGGAGGAGGGGGGAGGCCGCCGGGGAGGTCCGCTCAGTAACGTCGGGGACCCTGCCATCATCAAGTCTCCCAGCGACCCCAAGCAGTACCGGTGAGGCCCCGGGGACCCCGGGACCGGCAGGGAGCGGGGGAGGGGTCGGGGAGACCACAGGCCGGGGCGCTGTCCAGCCGCTGCCCCGGCCGGCCCGGAACGTAAACGCCTCGAGCCCTCAGGTGGCCCCATTCATCGTCTGGGGGTTCCTCCGTCTGGCAGCACCCCGTTGGCGCCTAATGAATGCTTGTCAGTCGTTGGCTGCAGGGTCCGAGCACGTCGGAGCGCTGTCCGCCGTGTATGTGCCACGGGGAAGCGAAGGCAGGGAAGTGGAGCTGGAGCTGTCCGTCTTGCTGCGGTTTGGTCTTTGCGTGTGAACCTCGTGAATGTGTGTGTCCCTAGGCTTTGTGTGTGCGCGTGTGTGCGGGATCATGCGTGTGTGTGGGGGCGCTTACCAAGCGCTGACGGAACGGAACTGAGGACTAGGTGGAGCCGCCGCCGCCTCTGCCTCTGCTTCCCCGGCGGCTGGCTCGTAGCTGCGGGCATCTGCAGCCCTAGACCTCGGAATAAGTTAGTGCTGGCTGGTAGACTTGATCCCAGTTCCACTGCAGGCCTGGAGCTGGTGCTAGCCCGTTCTGGGCCCATGTGCTTCCCCTGGGAAGGTGGGCAGGGCGACATCCCTTCCCAATAACGGAAGGCTGCCCTGCAGAGGTGGCTCTTCAAGGTCCCCTGGTCCGGCCAACTCCTTTTGCAGAGAGAGGAAAGGAAGCAATCATTTATTAAGTGCGCATCACGGTCCAGGCAGGTACGAAGTGCTTTAAAAACAACTCATTTGATGCTCTCAATAACCCTGGAAGGTCCATTTTACAGTTGAGGAAACTGAGGGAGATGGAATTTAAATGACTTACAAAGGGTCACAGCTACTCGTCTAAGGCTGCATTTGAACTCAGATTTTCCTGGCTCTAGGTACAGCCCCTGTTACTATTGCTTGTCTCTCCTAAAGAAGATATTAGCCAGACAGAATTTGACCCCAGGTCTTCTGACTAATTCTTGTTGCCTTATTGTGCCCTTCTCCGGGGAGGTGGGAGGCGGCCACAGCTGGAAAACATCTTGTCTAATTCCTTTAATGGAGCCAGAACCTGAGCTCCAGAAAGAAATGATTAGCCTGAAGACCCATGAAAGTTAGTGGTGGATATTAGAACTGGTGGTCTCCTGGAGTTCAATGCCCCGCTGTGATCTATTGTGCCTTTTCTTTTTTTTTTTTTTTAATAGGATAAGCTTTAAGTCAAATATTTAGTGATATCCATAAATCAGGAGACTTTTCATACTCCCATTTTATATATGAAGCTAAGCCTTGCCTTTAATTATATACCCCTTCTTTGCCCTTATCAGTGGGAAGAAAAAGGTTAGATTTTGGAGGGAGAAGATCCAGTTGGATTCATGAATACTAATAGTGTCACTTTGGGCAAGTCACAATCACAGAATTTGAGAATTGGAAAGGTCTTCCACAGTGAAATAGCAAAGGCCACACCTAGAAAGAAACTAGGGGGTGTTGTAGACTTCCCCAGTGACCTGTGAGCTGCTTAATGCACTGTCTCATTTTTGCCTTTATCTCCATCCCTTAGTTGCTACCTAGTAAGTAACTTAATAAATGTTGCTAGATAAGAGTATTGGATTTGGAGTCAGGCTGGCCTTTGGTTTGAGCCCTGCTTCAGACTCCATCAATGTCAAAGGGGGCAAGACACTTCACCCATCCTTCAGTTTCCTTATCTGTAAAATGGGGATAATGATGGCACCCACCTCCCAGGTGCTAGTGAAGATAAAAGATCTTGACTGTATAGTGCTTTGCAAACTTTAAGGTGTGGTCGCTTCTCCCTCCCCCCCCAAAAAAAAAATCATTGTTGTTGTTATTATTGTTGATTGACCACTTGTACCTCACCTTGGAGCCTTTGTTAACTTCTCTGTAGAATGGGATTATTAAATATGCTTTGAGCTACCAAAAAACCATTTACACTCTGTAAATGGGAATAGCCAGCATAATGATTATTATTGGTAGGATGACAGGGGACAAGAAGAAGCCTCTTCTTCCTGACCAGGAAGTAGGATGGATCCCACCAAGATATATGGGGTTCAATTTCTGATAAAATGTGTTTTTATTTTGATCCTCCCTTCTTCCCTTTCTGTAACTTCCCTAGAAGAAGGTATGAATCATAACAAGTAATTATTACTCATTTAGAGTTTGTGAGTACTTTACGTTTATTTTATCATCTTTGATCTTTAATTTCTTGTGAAGGTGTCTCCATTTTACAAATGAGGCAACAGATTAGTGACTGGCCTCAGTCACATGGCTGGGCAGCATAAGACATAGGATTGGAACCCAGGGCTCTTAGGCTCTCGGATTCTGCTTATGTACAGCTTCTCTTTCTTCTAAAGAAAGGGGGCACTGCTGGTGGTTCATAATAGTTGCCTCATGAATGGTTTTCTCATTTGCAAAATAAATGAATGGAACAAGATGATCTCTAGGGACTCTGATCGTAAATGACTGTAAAGAATTGTGGAGTACAGGTCTTGCAAGACAAATTTATTTTACAAATACAAACGTTTATTATGTACTTATTGCTGTGGTGTGGACGCACTGTATGTCTTTTCCAACAACTCTTGTATCACTTCACATCCACTCATCATTTTGGCTTTGAAGCTGCTGCCTGATATTAACACTTCTTAGATGGAGTTTGACTATTCCTATATGTATCCATTAAACATAAACATAAACATTAAACAATGGTCTCTGGGCTCAGGGACTTATGGTCTGACAACTAAGAGGGGACTAAGAGAGCAGACACAGAAAGTTATAACACCCAATATTGGAAAGCTGTGTGAAGTTGAGGTTCTAAAATTGCTTCTTGGGAGGAAGCAGAATGTAATTTGGGAAGATGATATTTCAATTTGGCTTAAAAGGATGGGTGGGAATGCTACAAGCAAAGAAAAGAAGGGAAGGGAAGGAAAGGAACGGTTCAGAAATTAGCAATAGTATGAGTCAGGGTTGGTTGGAAGAAGTAAATAAAGTTAGTAAGCATTTGCTGTGCTTATTGCTAATCCTGTGCTTATCCCTGAGATTACAAAGAGAGCAGGCCCTCCCTGTTCTTCAGGAGCTTACAGTCTAACAGAGGAGAAACACCGTGCAAACAACTGTGAACAAGCAAGATATAAGATATAAATATAAGATACATTGGATAAATCAGCAGAAGGCAGTACAATTAAGGGGGATCAAGAGGGTTTTGAGCTCTAAGGGGAGGATTTTATATTTGTTGCTGGAGGTGGTAGGGAGTCACTGGAACTTAATTGTGGGGGGGTCTACAGGGAGACACTTGATCTTTAGGAAGATCACTTTCACAGCTCAGTGTGGGCTGCAATAGTGCGAGGTCAACTAGCAGCCTGTTGCAGTAGTGAGTGTGTGAAGTGATGGTGATGGTAGTAGCAATGGCAGAAGAGAGGATACAAATGTGAGATATATTACAAATGTAAAATTAACAGGCCTTGGCAACAAATTGGATTGAGGGAGAGGGGCTAAGAGACAGTGAGGAGTCCAGAATGCCACCTATGTATTGAGCTTGGGTGACTGGGAGAATGGTGCTGCCCTTGACTGTCATAAGGAAGTTAGGAAGAGTTGAAGCCTATGGAGAAAAGATAATAAGTTCCGTTTTGAACATAATGATTTTAAGGTGTCTACAGGATATACAGTTTGAGATGTTCAACAGGCAATTGAAAATGATTCTTCAACTTAATAAAGAGTTTGAATAAGTAGACTTGAGAATCATTGACAATTATCTCCATGGGAAAAGTTCACCAAGTAAGAATATGGAGGGAGAAGAAAAGACTGAACCCTGTGACACACTCAGATATTATAATGCTCAAAGTTAGTAAGTGAGACCTGGTTCAAGAATCATTGAAGGAAAAGAAAATCAGATAGGAAGAAAATTAGAAGAGAGCAGCATCCTGAAAACCTAGAGAAAAAAGTGTCAAGAAGAGGGTGGTGGTGGAAGGTGTTCCTTCTCTGCAGAGAGTCCAGAAGGATGATGATTGGAAAAAAGGTCTTTAAATTTAGCAGTAAACAGACTATTAGTAACTTTGGAGAGAGCAGTTTCAGTGGCATGATTACATTTAGAAGCCAGACTATATGTTAAGAATTGGGGGGGAGGGCAGCTAGGTAGGACAGTGGATAGAGCACCAGCCTGAAGTTAGGAGGACTTGAATTCAAATGTAGCCTCGGATATTTAACACTTAGTAGCTGTGACCCTTGAGCAAGGCACTTAATCCCAAATACCTTGCAAAAAAAAGAATGAGTGAAAGGAAAGAAAGTAGAGGCATGAATTGTAAACAGTCTTCTGGAGAAGAGTTTAACCACAAGAGGTACAAGAGATATGGGCAGATAACAAGGATAAATAGATCAAATGGAGATTTTATGAACATGGGAGGGATGTGGGCATCTTTATGGACAGTAGAGAAGTAGTGAGTAGATGTGGGAAAATGGATATAAATTAGACAGTGGGAATGTGAGAGGGAGCAGTCAGATAGAGAAAATGGGATTATTTGTGATTGCAGAGGGGCTGACCTTGGCAAAGAGAACAAGGATGAAGGAGGAGAGAGTGATGGAAGAATGATGTGAGATGGTGATGAGAGAACGGGAAGTTCTTGGTAGTTATCTTCAATTGTTTTTCAGTAAAATATGAGACAAGACTCTCAGCTGACAGCTTAGGGGGTGGAGGAGCAATGGAAGGTTTTTGGAGAGATGAAAAATGGTTTGAAAAATCTCTTATTGTGAGTTGGTGAGTCAGGGCTCTTTACTCCTACTTGCCTTATAATTGGAAGGACCCCAGAGGTCTTTTGGTTGAAGCTTCAAAATATCCCTGATGTGGTGTCTAACCTATCAAGTGACACTGTTCACTTCTTTAGAAGTGCTTTAGGAATTGGATGCTGTTAATCAGAAAGTCTTGATGAAGATGAAATCTGAATCCATGACAACAGAGCCAATGAATCAACAGTCCAAGGGGTTCCCTCTGTCAGCTTGTCTGCTGTTCTGTACAGCTGCAAATTTCTAGGATAACTTGGTTCTTGATTCTGTAGGATTCTGTTTTCTTGGGCAGCAAAGCTATAGTTGAAGTATAGTCTTCCTTTACAAAATAATGTCAACCACAAGCTCAGGTAAGCCTGAGAAAAAAAGTGCAAGGGAGTGGGGACCACAGTAGTGTGCTGCAGTGGAAAAGGCCTGGACTTGGAGGCAGGGAAACTCAGTTTGAGTCCTGGACACCTTAGCAAGGATTAGCAATCATTACCAAAGAACCTGTTCTTTGGGGGCCTGTAAAAAGAGGGAGTTGGATGAGGGATAAAGTAGATGAAAATGCTCCATTTTGTTTGTTTTTCCATAAATGTGGTACCTAGAAATACTAGAAACAGTATTCAACACTATAAGTGTTATTTGACCAAGGTAAAATAAAGTAGAACTCTGACCTCCCTCAGCATGATGTAATGACCTAAAAACTTGTCCTTATCCCTGTGTCATTGAATATTTTTATCAAGGACTTGGTTGGCAGGCTTGTCGATTTTACCATTTCACTCGAACAATGGACTCATCCTAGGACCCCAGATTTTTTTTTTTTTAAAAGAGCTATTAATGAATCATGCATCCTATTTTGTATTCCAGAAATTGACTTTTTGGAATACAAATGTAGAACTTTAATTTCACCTTATTGAATGTCTCCATTTGGCCCATCAATGAACTATATGAAACTCTTTTGTCTCTTTACTCCTCTTTTGTGTTAGTTGTCCCTCCTACCTTTTTGTTGCCAGCAAAGTTGACAATCCTATCATACAAACTATTGATTAAAAATGCTGAACCATGATATACAGAGTATGCCATGTATTTGGTATTTTGTAGAGACAAAGATTTAGACAGAGTGTCTCTGACACTTAACGATCTTTATGACCTTCAGCAAGCCATTTTCCTGACTTTATTTGCTTTACTAATAAAGTTGAGGGGATTGGACTAGTGGGTTTTTGAAGACCCTTCCAGCTCTAGGTCTTTGATTTGTTGATTCTGTGAAAATCGAACACTATTTGATTCTCCTGATTCACCCAGTTCCAAATCCAAGAAACTATTATCAGCTACCCCACATTTCTTTCACTTGATAGCATGAGATTGTCATGCTTTGCTAAATATGACATTTTGATATATGATA
The DNA here is from genome assembly GCF_048593235.1 of Sminthopsis crassicaudata. Classification (NCBI taxonomy): domain Eukaryota; kingdom Metazoa; phylum Chordata; class Mammalia; order Dasyuromorphia; family Dasyuridae; genus Sminthopsis; species Sminthopsis crassicaudata. The sequence goes on from NC_133620.1 coordinate 23,952,018, forward strand.
TGCAACATTTTTCTGTCTTCTCAGTCTAGTTTTTGTGTCAAAAAGGAAATGAAGTTAATCGGATATGACCGTTCTTGAAAAAAAAATGAAGATTCCCCCCCCCTCCCAGGCTGGGGTTCAGTGACTTGCCCAGGGTCACACAGCTAGGAAGTCTTAAGTGTCTGAGACCAGATTTGAACTCGGGTCCTCCTGAATTCAAGGCTGGTGCTCTATCCACTTTGCCACCTAGCTGCCCCAATTTTTTTTTTTTTTTTTAATAATTATTGCTTCTCACTAAATTTCAGTTTTCATGCCATTACTTTAATGATGTGTTCTAGAATTTTGCCAGGAATATGAATTAAGCCCCCGTGTTCTATACTTTGTAGCCCCTACCCATTTCCCTTTTTTGAAAATAGTACCAACTTTTGTCCTTTTCCAGGGCTGTGATACCTTTTCAGTTGTCCCAGATATGTCAGAGATCACCAATAACAGCTCAACAGGTAATTCCCAGTGGAGTGCAGGATTCCCAGCCTGAGCTATGTTTAGTAAAGCTTGTCAAAGGGATATAGGAAATGTTTGGTAAATAACTATATTGTCCTATTGAAACTAATCTCTTTAAATTCTAGGATGTTTCATTTTATGTTGCAGAAGGAGGCAGTTTGGGAAGGTAAACAAACTAAAGGCAGGGAGCCTAGATCTGAGAAAGATTGGGCAGACCTGGTACAGAGTCAGTGAAGTGCTAGACTTGGTTTGATTTCTGTCTTTGACTATGTAACTATGCCCAAGTCCTTTCGTCTCTCTAGTTTCAGTTTCCTTATTTGCAAAAAAAGTGGATAAGACCTACAGTACCTAAATCACAGGGTTGTTGTGAGGCTTAAGTGAAATCATGTCAGTAAACCCTTGGCTAGCTAGCAAGTGCTCAACGCCTGTTGTAATTACTGCTAGAGGCTGGAGTTCATCTGGGTTGGTGATTTTACTTACTGAAGTTACATGTTGTGGGATCAGCTATTTACTCACATTTGGGTCAGATACTGTCTTTTTGCATGTAAATGGTTTATCTGCTTATATTTTATTTCCCATTTTGATAGTAATCTCAGTGAAAACTATGACTTACCTGTTTATTTTGTATTAGCATAATACCATAATCAGAATAAGTAAAACTGCAATCTTGTAGTTCAGTAAACACTTGCTGAATAATCAAGTAAGTAATTGAATACTATAGATATGAAGTATAGTAACTTCTCACAAGTAGCTTAATCTTTTTTTTTTTTCCATGAGGCATTTGGGGTTAAGTGACTTATCCAGGGTCACACAGCTAGGAAGTGTTAAGTGTGTGAGATCAGACTTGAACTTAGGTCCTCCTGACTTCAGGTCTGGTGCTCTGTCCACTGGGCTACCTAGCTGCTCAAAGGAGCTTAATCTTAACAAAGACAACAGATTTGGACCTGTGAATCAAGTTTTAGAATGTGTTGATACAACAACTTAGATCACTTGGGAGAGAGAAGCCAAGAGGACTATGGGAGGAGTCCAGGAAGGCTTCCTGGAGGAATGAGGATGTCATTTGTCATTTGAAGAGTAAGGATTTGGAGAGGTAGAAAGGAGGATAGAGGGTACTTTAGCCATTAGGAAGAGATTGAGTGTAGGGTATATTTGGAGAAGATCAGTGCCTGTATGGTTGGAGGGGGTTGGATACATTGGAGTCAGACTATAGTATCTCAGGAGGCCTGAGGGGAGAACTTAAGTTGATTTTGTAAGCAATGAGTAGCATTGTGCACCTTACATAGGGAGGTGACATGATGAAAATAATAGTTCATGAAGATGGTTGTTTTTTAGGCATTTTAGCTGTATCTGGCTCTCTGATCCCATTTGGGGTTCTCTTGACAAAGATGCTGGAGTGTTTTGCCATTTCCTTCTCTCAGCTCATCTGACAGATAAGATAGCTGAGGCAGACAGGGTGAAGTGACTTGGCTAGAGTTACCCAGCTACTACATGTCTGAGGCCGGATTTGAATTCAGGGAAGTATCTTCCTGACTTTGGGTCTGGCACTCTTATCTATTACACCACCTTGCTACCCTTATGAAGATAGATCTGGCTAAAATGAACAGTAGAAAAAATGGGTAGAGGAGAGACTTGAGGGAGGGAGATCAGTTAGGAGACAGTTATAGCTTCTAGGCACATAATAAAGAATATCTGAGTTAAGGTAGTCCCATTTTAACCCAGGTGACTTGCTTTTTTTCCGTTGTCATATTTTCCCCCTTCCCTTCACTATAAAATAGATTCGATACACTAAATTTACAATTTTCTTTTAAATAGACCTAAATGTTGATATTCTTTCCATGTCTTCTAAATATGAAAATCTACACCTAGGCCATGTTATACAATCCCATGATAATATGGCAACAAAATGTTTGGTCCAGTGGCAAATTCCTACTTTTCCAATCCTCTGGGAGAAGGGTGAATGGCAGGGAATGTGGATAGAGGATTGGATTTGGAGTCAAGAACTGAATTCAAATCCTGATTAAGGCATTTCCAAATTGTGTGATCCTGGGCAAATCCCATTTCTCATCTGTACGATATGAAGGGGTTGAAGGGGTTAGACTTGATGGCTTCTAATGTCTCTTGCAGTTCTGGATCTAGGATCTTAATGCTCAGACCTTGTGTGGTAATAAAAATACAATTAAAGAAATTTGAAACTGGAAAATACCATTCTTTAAAAATGTTTGTGCTTTGGAATTCATTTTGTTCAGCTGAGTATTTAGTTGTTTTGCATTTAATAAACCTTTGTTTCAAAATGTCTTATGATTTTTACAGATACATCAAATTACGGAATGGCTTGCAGGCACTATTGATTTCAGACCTAAGTAATACGGACAGTAAATCTGGGGAGGCAACAGATGATGAGGAAGAGGAAGAAGACAATGATGATGATGAAGATTCAGGAGCTGAAATAGAAGATGATGATGAAGAAGGGCTTGATGATGAAGATGACTTTGATGATGAAGATGAACATGATGATGATGATCTTGACACTGAAGATAATGAATTGGAAGAATTAGATGAGAGGTTAGAAGGAAAGAAGAAAACTACAGAAAAGCAGGTGCGAACCGAGTCTTCTGTGCTTTTTATAAGTTTAAGAATGCGTTGGGGGAAACATATCTCTTAATGCAGGGGTGTGTATATGTATCAGTGAAATTACCTTTGAACAGAAATTTAATGGTTATACTTATTAACTCAAATCTGTGGTTTTGAATACATTTCCTTGAATATCTTATCCTCTGCTATAGCAACTGTTACTGAGTTTCCAGAACACAGCTGGTTACTTCAGCATTCTATTAGGGATTCAGTTTTATAGAGTGTCAATTTGTTATGAAGGGAAAAAAATCACAGAACTAAAGAGAAGATAGTAATTTTAGTCCTGCCTGACTCTGTTTCAGACTGTCATTTGCTTTTCTAGACTTTAGTTTAGATAAAATGAGAATACTACTAACTGTGCACCTGTTTTATAAGAATGTTGTAAAGTTCCAATGAATAAATGGATAGACTGTGATACTTACCTGAACAATCTTTTTCAGTTTCTTTCGATCCTTCCATTATTTTGGCCGTCTTAATTGATAAGAAAACTCTTAGTCTTTAAATATCATGTGAATATTTCTTTGCAACTTACTGATAACTGCTATGACCTAACGTGTTTCTTTAGACTTACCTTTCGTCTTTCAGAGCAAATAGTTTCTTCTGCTGAGTGATTGTCTTATAGAGCAACTTCTGATTCCTCTGGAACCTTTCTCCCTTTTTACAGGGGAGAACTATGATTACTTTTTGACTGACAGCTATATTGTCTTCCTCAGTCTTTGGAGAAGTGGTTTTAAAAAACTGACTTAAATAGGAAAAGGAATGAGATTATTTTATGACATTTATTCAGCAAGCTTCTATATGGAGCTTTAGTATGTTTTATGGCAAAACCCAAAAACATGTAAAAGCTTGTGACTGACTTTCAACAAGCTTGTTAACTAGTAAGAGGTAAGTCATATCGTTTTGAGTAATAGTTACATAGCTGATAATATCTTGTAATTAAAAGAAAGTTCTTTACAGAAATTGATTTAGATAACCCCTAGTAGGTCCCTTTGGCTCTTAACATTTTATAACTGGGGCACTAATCATAAATACAAAAAAATACAGAATTTTTTTTCTAAATGATTTTATAAGAAAGATTAATAGTGCTATATAGGTAAAGAGTAGAACTGTCAAAGAAGGAAAATTGGAAGAAGAGAGAAACAGACTATTATTTAATTAGAACTAAAAAGCATTAAAGCTGGAGGGATTTGGAGAAATAATGTGGACAGAGAATCATTGAGTTGGAAGAGAATTCAGATGCCATCTACATCTAGTCTGGTCAGTTCCTGAAAAAGAATCTCCGCCATAATGAGTCAGATAAGTGGTTGCTTAACCTTTGCTCCAAGACCTTCAGTGAAGGAGAAGCCCATTATGCTTTTGAAGAGTACCAGTAATTAACCATTTTTCCTAATTCCAAGCCTGGATTTGCTTCTTTGCACCTCCCATCCATCCATTGATCTTTGTTTTACTCTCTGAGCCCAAGTAGAACAGATTGATTCCCTCCACCTTTTGACAATTCTTTAGATACTTGAAGCAGCTATCTAGGTCATGCTCTCCCTTCCCCTTACTCCCCCAGTCTTCAATAGGCTAATTGCCAGTTCTTCAAGTTGAAATCCTTCTATGACATGAAATTGAGACTATGTACTATGTTGGCTGAGTACCTGAACACTCTTGCCTTCCTAAAGTGTGGTGTCCAGAATTAAATACAGTATTACTGATGGGATCTCATCATTTCCCTTGTATTGAACATCTATTCCTAATGAAACTTGAAATTGTATTAACTTTCTAGACAGGCATGGTCATATCTTCCCTGTTTTTCACCTGTCCAGGTCTTTATGATCTTTCAAAGTGGACAGTGATTCTGATTCAGCAGTTACATTTGCCAGTTCTTAAAGTAATTAAGCATGTACTTCATTTGGGCCTAGTGACTTGAACTCAAGAGAGGGCAGGTAGGTTCTCATAATTGTCAATTTTGAATGAGCTCTTTTTGTTTTGTCCTGTTGAATTTAAAGATCCTATGTGGATAGGAAAGACAGAACAAACAAGATTTGAGCAGCTCTTCCTTCTCTTCATTGTCACTCATCATTGTGTTGTTTCCCTTGATCAAAACTCATGTTGTTCCTTTGGCAAACAAACAAAAAAACCAAACCCTTCATTTTTGTTATCCTTTCTTCACCCTCCTCAACATTTCTGACATAACTTTTGAATTATACTATGCATTTTATATTCATCTTGCTTTATTTATCCTTCCATTTTCTCTTTGTAACTTTTAAAACTCTTTTGGCTGGAGAATTCTTTGCCCCATACATAAGGACAAATATCCTCTGTCTCTATTGGAATTTTATCGCTTAGATCTTCCCATTCCACAAATCTGTCTTCCCTGATAAGATTTTTAAGGTTCTGGGAATCCCCTTCATTATTTTTCTGATCTTTTGAATTCCCATGATTTATTGATCCCTCATCTACACAAGGAGCTAGAGTGGGAGAAAATCACAAAACTGGATTTGTACTAAACATTTTGGGCTCTCACTGTAAAAGGGTCCTAACAGGTGAAATCTGAAATAACTAAGGAAACAAAGTTTTCAGCATGTTCATTTATTAAGCAGTGCATGCCATTTACATAACAAATCAGGCCTCCACAGATTGTCCTGAACTGTGAATACAGAGGGAGAAAGATTTGAAAACAATTAACTGGATCTATAAACCAAGATACAAGATTAGGGAGAAAGATTTTTATATATTAAAAGAAAACAATTAACTGGATCTATAAACCAAGATACAAGATTAGGTTATCTTTTTTTTTTTCCCTGAGGCTGGGGTTAAGTGACTTTGCCCAATCTATTTTCTAATTGGAGGAAGTATTAGGGACTTTCTGGATTGGGAAGGGAAGAGTGGGCAGATGAACTTTTCTCTATATAAAGCAGAATGTCACTTAATTCCCATGATTAGCAAGCAGATGAAATTTATGGGAAAGTGAAACTTAGTTCAGGTCATACAATTCTCATACTTTTCTCAAGGCCATACTTTTACACCTCCGTAATCAATTTATCTTCCCACTTACCATGGTGGATTTTTCTAACCTGTAATCAAGTTCTCCTAGTTACTCCCACTCAGTTGAAGACCTATTTCATACTGCAGAATAATTGAAGCTATTTGCTGAGAACTCCCTCTTCTCTTTTTTTCCCTCTTCATCTCATATTACTTAGCCATCTTTGCCAACTATCTCCTCCTCCTCCCATCTCCTATGTTAAGGTAGTAGTCTTGACCAAACAAAGTAGTCTTCACATACCCTTGATCTTACCCCTTCCCAGATTGGGAGCAGATTGCTCCCAACTATCATTCCCACTCTTGCTAATTTTATTTTTTAATAACATTTTCTTTTTTCAGAGATTTCCCAGATATATCATTAAAATAAGAAAAACAAAACCCTTGTTACAAATGTGTCTAATCAAGTACAACATTCCTGTATTGGCCATGTCCAAAAAAGATGTTTCAGTTTTCATTCTGAATCAGCTCTCTACTGTATCAGGAGATGAGCAACATGTTTCATTTGGAATTGTGGTTGGATATTGTCTTTCTTAGTTGTCTTTATTATATATGCAGATCCTCTAGTTCTTCTGATGCAATTCTGCATTAGCTCATACAAGCTCTTCCAGGCTTCTCTGAAATTATCCTCTTTGTTATTTTTTTATGACACACTAGCATTCTGTCAGTTGTTCAACAATTCCCCAATTGATGGGTAGCCTCCCATTTTTCAAATCTTAGTCACTACAATAAGAGCTCCTTGTATTTTTGTACAAATGGTTTTCTTTCTTTCTTTTTTTTTTTTTTTTAATCTCTTTGGGGTATAGACCTAGTAGTGATATCCTTGAGTCCGTGGTTAGGTGGTAAAGTGATATAGATTGCATAGTGTATCAGGCTTAGGGTTGGGCAGATTCATCTTTCTGAGTTCAAATCTGGCCTTAAACATTTCCTGTGTCTCTCTCTGGGCAAGTCTCTGTTTGCCTCAATTCCTCATCTGTAAAATGAACTGGAAAAAGAAATGGCCAATCATTCCAGTCTGTCTGCTAAGAAAACCTCGAAAGAGGTCAAGAATCAGACAGGACTAATCTGCTAAACAATTACAATCAGTTCCCCTGGTTTACCACTCCCTAAACAATTACAATCAGTTCCCCTGGTTTACCACTCTGTTTCTTAGCCAGTACCAGATTGTTTTCATGATTACCACTTTATAATTGAAATCTGGTACTGCTAGGCTGCCTTACTTGAACCCCCTCCCCCATCCTTTTGCTTTTCTTGACCTGTTCTTTTTCTAGCTTTATAAAACTTTCCTATTACTGATACCATAATCCCAAACTAGATGTCATCCTGTCCTCTTCCTCAAATCCCTTTTTCTCAAACCCCACATCTAATCATTTTCTAAGTCCTCTAGATTTACCTTTGTGGCTTCTTGCCCCTTCTCTCCTTTGACTAATGCTACCCCTATCCTGCTCTATGTCCTCACCTCACACCTGGACTATTGTAAAAGCTGCTGGTTGGTTTCGTTGCCCCAAGTCTCTCCCTACTCCATTCCATCTTCTATTCTGAAATCAAAGTGATCTTCCTAAATGTCACCTCCCTCTTCAGCTAAAATTCTAGTGCCTCTTATTTTCAGGATTAAATATAAAGTTCTCTGGTTTTAAAGGGCTTTTATAACTTCTCTTGTACCTTTCCATTCTTCTACCTACCACCCTTGCCTCCCCCAGCTGAAACAATGGTCTTATTGTTCCTTGTGCCAGGCACTGGTCCGGACTGGCTGGGCATTTTCATTGACTGTCCTTCATTCCTGGAATACTTTTCATCCTTAACTCTGCTTCTTCCTTGCTTTGACTTTCTTTGAGGTTCAGCAGTAATTCTACTTTTTTCAAGACGACTTTTTATCTTTAATGCTGGTACTTTCTCTGAGTTTTTCCAGTTTACTGTGGATATCTTATTTATCCTGAGTTGTTTGTTTATAATCTCTTTTGTTAAAATGAGCTCCTTGAGGTCTTGGAACCACGGTTTTGCCTTTCCTTGTATCCCTAGTGTTTAGCACAATGCCTAATACCTACTGCTTAATAAATGTATGGTGCTTTTAGAAAGAGTAGATGACCTGTTTAGGATCACAAAGCCAGGGAATCTTTGTGGTTTGTGCAGGGGTTTTGTTTTTGGGTTGTTTTTTTTTTTGATGACTCCTAATCCCAGGCTCTAGCCCATTACACCACCTGTTGCAAGAGTGGGGGAGAGATGATGTTTTGTTCACCGGCTCCCCTTTGTCTTTTGGTTAACATGGAAAATACCAATCCTGGCATTTACCCGTGTCACCATCAGTATTTTTTATTACTTTTACTCTAGTTAAACTGGCTTTCTAGTCAAACTGGCTGCTTCCATGTGTCTTTCTGCACATCATTTTTCTGCTCCATGTCCCTGTATAGGCTTGTTCTTCATCGTTTCTCTACTGCTGTCTCTTGAAATCCTCAACTTTATTCAAGGCTTATCTTCAGGATTCTCCCTGATCTTCCTCCTCTCTCAAAGTTGTTACTGTTCCCCTTTCTTCTAAAGCTTACTTTGTAGTTACTTATTTTGTTTATATTTTGAATTATCTGTGTACATGTTGTATATATCTTTGGTACAGTGTAACTCCATGAAAGCAGGGAGTATTTTTTTTTTTTTTTTTTTCATTGTGTTACAAATAATCATGATTACTTGTTTTAATTTTTGTTTAGTTGAATGAATTGACACATATCCAATATCCAATTCAGCCTATTCTAAGGTTCAGGATAATCAGGGTAAAGCATAGAATGTGTTCTGGGATGATAGTGAGCAGAAGATACTTTATTTTTCTCTCCCTTGCCTTATGAGTCTTCAGAGCATAGGGCCTCTATCTGAAGTAAAGGAATTAGGTGTGTTTTCAGCACTTATGTGCAGAGCACTAGAGATACAAATAGAAAGCGTATGCTGACCTTGCTCTTGATATACTCACATTTATTGGAGGAGACAACCCTGTATAGGAGGCCTCCCCTGTAAATCAGGAGGGAATGTCCCTTGTATCAGGCACACTATGAAAACAGATGCTAATGTTTTCCTTCTTTAATGTCATTTCCACTAATAAAATTATGTCATTTCTGCTGTTAAACTCATTGATGTTAAGAATTTTGGTGGCAAAAGCTTTTATTTCTGGGCATTTGGTAGCTGACAGAACCCCCCCCTGGAAGACTAGTTGCCAGGGTGCCTTCCTATAGATGCTGTTTTCCAAGATGGTAATGGAGGGTACTGAGGTACTCACGTGGCTCTTGGGGACAAGAGGCTAGGCTACCCCATCAGAATCTGAGGACACGTGGTAGGCAGTGGGTGGTGTGACTTGCTTGGAGCAGAGTATCTTGCTGCTTCCCTCCTAGACTGGTTTGTCTGCCCAGTGTATGGTTAAATGTCTTATTCATATTTATTTCCCTCACAGTGCTCAGCACAGCTGTATTGGCTGATAAATGTTTTAATTCAATTTTAGAAAATGTTATGGAAGTTAATTAATCTCTGTGTCTGTGTGTGTTTTCTATTTTAAAAACTTTTGGTAAAAATACCCAACAACTTTTGGTTTGGTGTGATTAGTTGATTCATATTAGTATTTGATATGGCATTCATTCTAGAATAGCTTATTCTAGTTCTTATTGATAGTTTGGCTTAAATTCCAATTTTGTTAGAGGGTGGACCACATGTCTCTCATCTGGCTTATCTTCTCTAGCCTCACTGCCACCAACCTAATATGGGACTTGGTTACTACCTACCTTGCTGGAGAGTCACAATGGGTTCTTCCATGTTTTCTCTGCTCTTCTCTCTTCTCTCTCCAATCCATCTTTCACCAGTTGCCAGGACAATCCTTATACACAGATCGTATCAATACACTGAATAAAGATACATCAATATCCTTATACACTGGTCATATCAATTCTCTCTCTCCCTCTGCCTGCCATTTTGGACTCTTTGCAGCTCCAGCCTATTTCCACCTGACTTTCCAAACTTATTTTCAATTATTCCTTCCCTATTATACTCCTGCAATCTGGCAGGATTGCTCAATCTGGAGCAACCTTTTTCCCACAGTCTCCAAGCTTCACTATTTTCCTCCTTCCCCAAAATACATGTTTTCCTCCCCTTCTGAATTCGTTGGTCCTTGAATGCCTAGCTTAACCGTTTTCATGAAGCCTTCCCTTATTTCCCAGTTGCTAACCAACTTTTTAGACTTACTATCCCTCTCTGATGTGTTTATTTTTGTAGTCTTGCATATCACACTATTCTCTTAAGCTGCACTCATCTTGTTGAGTGCTTGGATCAAGGTTTATTTCAGCTTAATGTATTTCCTGTCAAGATGCTCTGGAACCAATAGGTGTTTAATCAATGTTGGTTGTTGTTGAGCTGTAACTTATCTTGCTTATGCTGCCTAGGCTGTGGGAGAAAGTAGATGATGAGATACTACCACAGTGTGGCAGCTGCCTTCACCAGAGTGATGGCAGGAAGGTTGGTTGAGAATAATCTTTTTGGTTTCTTTTCTCTTTTCCTTAACTTGTCCTAGACTTACAGATATATCTTTTTACCAGAATGGGTCATGCAATGCTCTGTGGGAATGACAGAATAGAGTCGAAGACTTTGGAATCAAGGACCATTTGAAGATTGTGAGGGATTTGATTTGTCACTTGGTTTTTTCTGACTTTCATTATGTACATTTGAAAACTGACCTAGTAGTAATCTGTTACTTCGAATTTCATTAAAACCCTGAGCATTTTACCACAAAATATCTTCACATACATATCTAAAGACTTAGCCAAACCTTTAAAAATTTTTTTAAAAAAAGTTGGCTATGTCAAGAGATCCATGCTTCTGATAAATTTCTCTAGAAACAACCTTTACTTTTGGGAGGCAGCTTTAGTACAGCAGACAAAGTAGCTCCATTTTAGAATCAGAGGACCCAGGTTCAGAACCTGACTGCCCTTTCTATATGACTTAGATGCTGCCATCTTGAAATGATGGTTCCTTTCATTTCTGAATCACTAATCTTATGATCATTTTCTTTTTTTTTCTTCCATTTTTTTCCCCTTATTATTTTTTTCCTTTTTCATTGCCTCTTCTCCACTTTCCTTTTCTTGATGGTAATTAAAAGCAGGCATGTGAATCCTGAAATCAGAATAGTTGGAGTCAAGGTTAGTTAGTGGATTTTGATTTTGAAGCAGTAGTTATTTGGGGCTAGGGGCTTGCTGGACTTCAAGGAAGTCGATAAGGCCTATTTTTGTTTTTTTTTTTTTTTTTTACATGTAGCTCTTTTGCTTTCTTGCTGCCCATTAGCATTGTTAGAAAGCATTCTTTACCAGATAATTACCCTATTTATTGAATAGTCAGAGGAAAGATAAGTTCAGCCAAATGAGTTCCATTATAAAATTTTGCATTTACTTCTTCAACAGTTTTTATGACTATGGAGATTGTATTTTAAACACTTGTTTCCCATCTCTTTACATGTATCCTAAATTTATATAGAATCATAACAGTGGTTTACTGTTAGAAAAGATAGTTCTAGATCCATTTGGGATATCTAGTAACTGTCTTAAGTTCTAATTATTTTTTTGAATTCCCTGAAATGTTGGGAGAAATGGTAACATGTAAACATTCTATATAATGACATAGACAATAAATGATTAATTCATAGTTTCCTTCAAATCAGGAAGATTTTTTATTTAACAAGCTAAGCTTCAGATAAAACCATTTGTTTTATCATTGACCCAGTTATTTCCAGTTTTAAAAATGTTCCTTTTTGTTTAAAAAGAAAAAAAAAATCTTCCTGACTCACTCCTTGAAAGGACCCTCCTCCTCCCCCTTTGGTTGAGTGAGGATAAATGAGCACAAGATATTCTGTGAGAAGCCTATGATTCCTTTGTCCCTAGAGCTAAGAATGCTGTCTGTGGCAAATTTCATCCAATTCTCTTGTTTTGCAGATGAGATTGAAGCCTGAGGTTAAATGATTTGTTTAATGTCATTTCTTACTACCCCAAGACCCAAAACTAGATATCCTAATTTTCTAGTTCAGTGCTCAGTGGAGTTTTAGTACTCCACCCTGCTACCATCCTATGCCAAATAGCTTATGAATATGGCAGCTTATTTGTGGCCCTGAAAAGGAATTATTTGTGATAGGCAAAATTGAATTCGGTTTACTGACCATACATTCTCATCTACATAATTTCATTTGGCCATCATGAGATTCATGATTAGGATTTCTTACATATTGCTTATTGTCTATAGATCTTATCTGGTTTTATTTATATCAAAATAAAGTACCTACTGTGCATTTGATTAAGCCAGTGTTACCCAGAGAAATGGAATAAGTTTTTGTTTTTGTTTTTGTTTTACCAAAATAAAATATCTACTGTGCATTTAATTAAGCTAGTTTTACCCAGAGAAATGGAATAATTGAAGTTCTTTTTTTTTTTTTTTCGACCATTTGATTAGATTTATTGGCAATCTTATTAATATAAGAAAAACAACTTGAAACTAACAAAGAAGAGGTGAACAATGAAAAAACACAATTGATGCACCAATTTTTTTTTTTTTCCTGAGGCAATTGGGATTAAATGACTTACCCATGTTCACACAGCTAGGAAGTGTTAAGTGTCTGAGATCAAATTTAAACTCAGGTCCTCCTGACTTCAGGGCTGATGCTCTATCCACTGCACCACCTAGCTGCCCCTGTGATTTTTTTTTTTTTTTTAAGGGTACCTTAAATATATGCCATCATTCAGTTAATATTAAAATCATATAGTCTCTTTTAAAAAAAAGAATGCTGCCTTTGCATTCTGCTCAGGTCTCTTACGAAAAGGCCAGAATTCGGGTGCTGACTCTAAATGGTCATTGGGTGGGCTGGCCAGTCCGCCTTCTTTCCTTTTCTGTCTGTTTCTGCTTCTTTCCCTAGGTCCGCCCGAGGTCAGAAATTGCCAGTAAGAGTAAGACAAGAGGAGGAGCAGCAGGGTGAAACTGACACAATTCTGGTGAGTTTCACTTTGCTGCTCCTCCTGATACTCAGGGAAAGAACTGTGGCCTCTTGTTGGAAAGGCCACTTGCAAATGTGTCCTGAAGATGAGATGCTGCTGGTGTTCTCTAAAGAATGACTTACTGTTGGCATGTGTCCTTCTTACTCTAGTCTGCGGCTGCGCTTTGTGTTGGAGTTGGAAGTTTTGCTGATCCAGAGGACCTCCCTGGGCTGGCACATTTTTTGGAGCACAGTAAGAGATTTTGTTATAAGATGCCAAAGACTAGTTTTTAAGTATATGAAGTTAGCCAACTCTCTTAAATTATAAGTTGCAGAGAAGCTCCTGATTTGTGTTAGTAAAGAAGTTTCTCAACTGAGAGTTAGTGTGATGAAAACACAAGTTCAGTTTAAAAAAAAATTATTAATTCATTTAAAATTCAGATTTACTACTGGGTTGGTAGAAAAAATGCCAATTAAGGAGGATTATCATGTATTTAATTTAAAAAGACTATCATGAAAATCTGGTTTCTGATAACTAGGAATTTATGGAAGACAATAATGAATGATTTGCCCTCTAGATGCACAGGTTAGCGGAGATAAAGGGGGACATGTGTTTTGTGTAAACTTTGTTTTAGCTGAAAATTATCTTAATATGGGTCTATTGACTTCTTCTTCCCCCCCCCCCCCAGGCTGGGGTTAAGTGACTTGCCCAGGGTCACACAGCTAGAAAATGTTAAGTATCTGAGACCAGATTTGAACTCGGGTCCTCCTGAATTCAAGGCTGGTGCTCTATCCATTGCGCCATCTAGCTGCCCCCGGGTCTATTGACGTCTTGTTGTAGGGATATCCTCTGAAAATGAAGCTTTCTTTCTTTTCCTAGTGGTTTTCATGGGCAGCCTGAAGTATCCGGATGAGAATGGGTTTGACGCTTTCTTGAAGAAACACGGGGGGAGTGATAATGCCTCAACAGACTGTGAACGCACAGTCTTCCAGTTTGATGTCCAGAGGAAATACTTCAAGGAGGCACTTGATAGGTAACTAATTCACTTCAGCAGGATGAGCTGAAGGCATGTGCTTTTCCTGTCATAGCTGAAATGTCACCTTGTTCTGTTCCTTCCTCTACTGAGAGTTGGCATTTTATAAAAATATAATCTCATTTGTCCCTTTAAGAGTTATAAGATACTATGTTTCTATTGAATTATCTCAAGATCATTGAGATCCTTTGGGATAAGAAAAGAGTGTAATAACAGAAAGTGACTCGTTTGTTTTAAAAGCAGATTGTTTCAAAAGAGGTTGTTGAATCACCCTCCTACCTCCTTCGGTAAGATACTGGGTGATTATTTGTAACATCTGGCTGGGAATTCTTGTATGACTTGGACTAGATGCTGCTGAGGTATCCTTTTCAGCCCTCTAGTTTTATGATTCTCTGAGGGGATTTTTAATCTTTAAATGTGATCCTGAGATGGATCTTTTTAAAGAGATGGTTTGTTTTTAAAGTATTCAAGTGAGATCATTAGCCCCCTCTGCATGGATCGCTATTGGTCACACAAGGTTCCCCTGACTCTTTTTTTTTGCTTTAAGTGAGGAATGACTAAATTACTAAATTACCTCTTAAGGATCCTTCCTGCTTTATTTATTTATTCATTCATTCATTCATTCGTTTGTTTGTTTGTTTGTTTATTATAGCTTTTTATTTGCAAAATATATGCACGGGTAATTTTACAGCATTGGCAATTGCCAAACCTTTTGTTCCAACTTTTCCCCTCCTTCCCTCCACCCCTTCCCCCAGATGGCAGGTTGACCAATACATGTTAAATATGTTAACGTATAAGTTAAATACAATATATGTATACATGTCTATACAGTTATTTTGCTGAACACTAAGGATCGGACTTTGAAATAGTGTACAATTAGCCTGTGAAGGAAATCAAAAATGCAGGTGGGAATTCTATGTAGTGGTACATAGTCATCTCCCAGAGTTCTTTTGCTGGGTGTAGCTGGTTCAGTTCATTACTGCTCTATTGGAATTGATTTGGTTCATCTCATTGTTGAAGAGGGCCACGTCCATCAGAATTGATCATCATATACTATTGTTGTTGGAAGCATATAATGATCTTCTGGTCCTGTTCATTTCACACAGCATCAGTTCATCCTGCTGGTCATTTCTTACAGAACAATAACATTCCACAATATTCATATACCACAATTTATTCACCCATTGATCCTTCCTGTTTTATTGGCATATGAAGGACTTTTTTGAAAGATAATTTAGTTCATAGTTTTTCTTGGAGTAGTTCATATGATTGACTTGGCCTTATGAAATCTTGTTCTTTTATTGCCTGTAGAAGTTATTAAGAAGCTCTTGCCGAGTTTGAAATAGTTGAATTCACTCATGGTGCAGACTCTTGTTCTTAGTATGCCATCCAAGTGATTGGAAGGCAACCCCCTTCCTGCTTCCATCTTCACCCCCATCTCACCTCTTCACTCCAGAACATTTCACCAGAATTTATCAGAAAAGTGATATTGCTGGAGAGACTTTGAGGCCTCCCATCTGCAAGTTACCTGATCCTTGAAATAAAAGACTCTGGTGGATCTTATCAATAGTATTACAAGTATAGTAGGAGCTTGGCACTCAGAGTACTAATACTGCAAGAGTATGGCCTATACTTCCCTGGGAAGAGTAGGAGGAGTAGGAGGAGAAGGAAAAGGACTCTTTCATGGAATTTTTTTGAATTCCTCTTAAAAATTTTTTTTTAATTATAAATTTGGCAAACATGAAGATTTTCATATTTTAAAAAGAATAGAAAGGGAGTTTGTAGGTGAATCTGACTCATACATACAGCTTAGTGAAAAAAAAGCAACCCATATTTATGAAGTTTAGTTGAAGGGGCAATATGGTATAGTTGAGAATTTCCCTGTTTTAATGATTGGACAAAGTCTAATAGATCTACCAGCATGCAGACTTATAGTTCATAAGTATCTTTAAATATATTGTTAATGAGGTTATTCAGGTCAGTTTCAATAGATTTCTGATGGAGAGAGCCATCTGCATCCAGAGAGGACTATAGAGATTGAGGGAGAAAAAATTTGGAATACAAGGTTTTGCAAAGGTGTAAATGTTGAAAACTGTATTTGCATGTATTTTGAAAATAAAAAGCTATGAAACATAAAAATACATTGTGAAATTTAAAAAATGACCAGGTTGTGTTTAGGAGGAATTATAATATTATTACCTGGCTTATGTTTCTTGATCTTTTTATTATCTGAGAACTACTTTCCCTGAGATTTATTAAACAATGTCACTAATATGTTATTGATCTCAAATTAATGCTTTGATTAGTTATAAAACATTTTGTGATCTTGAGATCAAAGTGAGTGTCTAGAGCAGGGGCTCTCAAACTACGGCCCTCGGGCCAGAGTTATGGCAAATAGGCTGAGGGACGGAGACAGTGTGAGTTTTTGTTTTTGCTATATAGTCCAGCCCTCCAACAGTCTGAGGGACAGTGAACTGGCCCCCTGTTTAAAAAGTTTGAGGACCACTGTTCTAGAGCCTTATTTAGGTCTATCTGGGCATAGGAAAGACAATGTGGCTTAGTGACCTTGGAATCAGGAAAACCCAGCTCTGGTTTTGTATTTGCTCAGTACTGGCTGTGTGGCCTTAGATAAGTCCCTCACTCACTCACTGTCCAGGTGGTTCTCTAAGGCTGGAAATTGCAGAGCAAACTTGATGGGCTTTGGCAGAGATTTTCCATGTCAGGTCTTCTCTCACTTTCTAGGTGCATTAGAGTCACCTGATAGGTGGACACTGATAAGCAGACTTTTTTTTTTTTTTTTTTTTTTTAAGGCAGTTAGGGTTATAGTGGGGAGGGTTAGCTAGTTAGTGTTTGAGGTCAAATTTGAACTCAAGTCCTCCTAACTTCAGGGCTGGTGCTCTAGCCATAGCCCCACCTAGTAGCCCCAAAGAAAATGTTCTTAACTGTTATTAATGTGTAAACCCAATTTTTGTTCATTTTTCTCAGGTGGGCACAGTTCTTCATTCATCCCCTGATGATTAGAGATGCCATTGACCGAGAAGTGGAGGCTGTTGATAGTGGTAAGTGATCCAAGTGATTCATGTGCTTAAAAAAGTGGATTCTGAGAATTATACTTGTGATGCTCCACCTGCATTTTCATTGGGTCCACCTCATACCTGAGAAGAAACAAATCTAGTGGCTAGAGAACTTCCTTTGGAGTCAGGAAGATCTGGGTTAGGTCCTGCCTTTGACACACATAGGCACATCTTCAGTGCCTCAGGCATTGGGAGAGAGACCTGCTACCCCTTCCCTGTGTTTTCTGGCACAGTTAGGAAATTCAGTTACATGTGAATGGTGCTGCCCAAGTAAGCATAACAGGAGTGGTGGGCCCGGATGCTCTTCAGGAGGAGAGTCGAGGGATTCATGATTTTCCTTTTTGTGAAGAGCAATCTGAAGCAGTGGTTTGCCTTTCTGTCATGGGCCTTAATGCATTGATGCCCTTCTCAGAAGCACTTTAGGGTTCACTTATTTCGGAGCCAGCTGTGGCCAAGTGGAAAAACACTCTGGGTTTGGATCAGAACTCCAAATTCAGACTCTGCCTCTAGTTCTTACTAGCAGAGAGAATTCGATGAAGCTACCGTTCCTCTTTGGACATCTTGTGCTACCTATTTTACAGAGTGGTTTTGAGGATCAGGTGAGATTGTGTTTGTAAAGCTTTATAGAAAATTCAGCTACTTTTATTAGTATCTTGTTATTTCCCTAAAATGTGAATTATTATTTTTACAGATGAACAAGATGAGCTCTACATTATAAGTAATTGATTTAATTCTCTGTTAGAGTAAGGGGAAAAAATATTTTTCTTTTTTTTTTTTTTTTTTTTTTTTAATATCTTTTGGGTGAAATTTACATGATGTACTTGTGGATCAGGGATATGTTGTGGAAATCAATTCACTTCCATCAGTCAACAAGTACAGTCAGTTCTATTGTAATGATGGTTTTGAAAACATGAATTTGTCACTGGGAAATGAATGTAAACTGTTATTTTTACCTTCTGAATCCAATTCTTCCTGTGCAACAAAAAATTCGGTTCTACACACATATATTGTATCTAGAATTATACTGTAATATATTTAACATATATAAGACTGCTTGCCATCTGGGGGAGGGGGTTGGGGGAGGAAGGGAAAAAATCTGAATAGAAGTAAGTGCAAGGGATAATGTTGTAAAAAATTACCCATGCATATGTACTGTCAAAAAATGTTATAATTATAAAATAAAATAAAAAATTAAAAAAAAAAAACATGAATTTGTTCCAATACGAGAAGTAACATGAAGTTCATGTTTGCTTTTGTGTGATTTCATCTTTGACAAACACTAGGTGAAAACACAGATCTTCACCCAGCTAAGCTGAGCAGTGTGGGGATATATAAAGCACACACATACCCCTCAGACAACTGCCAGCTGCCTCAGTACATTATGCTAAGTTGTGTTTGCCATTCTTTCATATTGGTGAAGTGAACTTTTCTATAAGGAAAAATCACTTCAGATCTCAGGCATTTTTAAACATTTTGGTTCACAAATGTCAAGCAGTTCATCCCAAAGCAAAGCTTTCAATATTGAGGAGATGGCTGAAATAATAAAGGGTTTTGAAAGAAATGAGAGAACATGTGCTTCCTCCTGAGGAGTAGACATAATGGAAGCCATCCAGTGGACTGTCAGAGATAACCAACAAAAAGAAGTGCCCACATGTAGGTTGAATGTTGTGTCCTTTATTCCACTTTTCCCAGAAGCCTCCAAGGTTTTGAATTATGCAGTGGTGATTAGGAATGCATGGGTTGTGTTATGGTACTTAGTGTATGGGCACTGTGCTGTCTGCTGTGAATGTAAAGACAAAAGTGACATATTACCTGCCCTCAAGGAGCTTACATTCACACAGCAAGATGCCACACTCAGAGCTTCTTATTGTGTATCTCCTTCAAGAGCAGTGAATTAACCTAATGGCTCTTCAGCTACAGTCAGTGACCTTGTGGTTTTTAAAATATTTTGATATCCTTATTTCCATATTATTATTTTCCTTTATAATCCTATATTTTATGGTGTGTATCTTTAGTGGAGGAATTGTGGTTTGTTCATTTTCTGGAGCCTACTTTGTTTTGATGGTTTTCCTTTGGGCCCTGTGATGGTCTTTCTGGGATTCTTTGTGCTATGTTATAAAAGTCAGCCTTTAGTGACGTCATTTCTTCATTGATTGGTAACTCCTGCATGTAGTAATATAATGAAACTATGAGGTTTAGAACTGAAAGGAGCCTCCAAGACCAGTGACTCCAGCCTCTTCAAAGAACAGATGGGACCCGAGAGAGACCAAGTGATTTGTGCAGGGTGGGATTGGAACCCAGTTGATCTGCTTCTGAAGACAATGTTCTTTCCACTGTATTATGATCTTGTTTTAGATTAAATTATGTTTAGTCTTCTGGATAAGGCAAATATACGTTATATCCTAAAATGGGCAATATTGAAAATGCCTTAAGAAACCTTGTTTAATAAGAGGTATGAAAAATCACCTTGCTTCCCTGATGGTATCTGCAAAGGGAAGGCATGTCCCATTTGAGCATGAGCCTGTATATGGCACTGGACTCATTACATGGGGGAAAGAAGACAGGCTGCAGTTGGTGGATTTCACAGTGGGGAGAAGGGAGAGACCCTTCGTTTGCTCCCTAGTCACTTCTGGGGTCCTTGCTTGCTAATGGGTATTGGTATCTAACAAGGGTTATGCTTGTACTGAAGATTCTCTGAAATTCTGAGACACAGAGTACATGGAATCTGCTCAATCCCTTCTCTAACTGTGACTTTCCTGATGCCGAGAGTTGCTTCTGTTGAGATTACATGTAGTGTTGTCATCATGGGCTTTTGGGAAGGATCTCTGGCTGTGTTCTCTACTCATCCTTTTTTATGATTCACAGAATATCAACTTGCAAGACCTTCAGATGCAAACAGAAAGGAAATGCTTTTTGGAAGCCTTGCCAGACCTGGGCATCCTATGGGGAAGTTCTTTTGGGGTAAGTTGGGTTCTAAATGGTTTATTTCAGACCTTCTCATGAAGTTCAGGCCCTTTGGGTAGAAAGCTCTTGGACCAACAGGTCCTCACATACCCTAGCTATACCTCTGCTATGGTTTGTTCCTAATGACGGGACCAGGAGTTAGCTTAGTAACAAAATATTTCTGTTTAGTTCCTGCTTGGGAACACTGATGATGGGGGAGTAAGATAGAATGAGCGTGCATGGGGACAGAGCATACCCTCCTTTATGTGGCTCCAATGTTTGACAGAACTTATTGGATGAAGGAACCTGTTCGTTTGTTGTATCATTGTGGCTGGTGTTGTTTTCTTGACTGTGTTGTCACATTCATTCCTGTTAAGGACAGTGTTGTCATTTTTGACTTTGTAGCCACAACACTTCAGACACACAAGGAGCCTCGTGCTTTGGAGTGAACTAAACCTCAGGGCATCTTCTAGTGAGTCTTCTTGACTATTGTGGGAAAAGAGCTTTAGTTTGAAGCTAAACAAGAATGTATTAAATGCTTACTGTGTGGGAGGTGTTGTGTGGTTAGGCCCTGGACGTTGTTATGAATGTCCATTGAAAAAAAATTGACTTTTTTTTTTTTCTTCTAGAAATATTGTTGATAGTTGGCTTTGTGGTTTGTTTTAAACCTTGAGAGAAAATTCATTTCACATATGTGAGGGATAATTCCAGGGACTTTTTCTCTATTTGTTGATAAAGAGCAGTACCTTTTATAATGGAGAAACAGTCTGTTTCTGAGGTCACCTTTAAGTGCTTTAGAGCCTATCCCCTAGAGACAGCAGTGTGTGGTAGAAGGGGGTGCTAGATGCTACATTATTTACTTGTCATGGGAGCTTTTGGTCTGAGTGCTTAAAAGGGAGTACTGTCATGTCAGATTATAGTTCTTACAAAGGAATGATCTGCCCTCATGGGGAGACACTAAAAAAACCATGCAATCCAAGCCCAACCTCCTTCCCCCCCCACCCCGGTAATTTAAAATCTTATGTTTATTTGTTTCCAATCAGTCTGCTACTAATAGTGTTCATAAGTTGTTTGACTTGTTTGTCAAGACGGATGTGACCTGAGAAGGCAATAGGAGGAAGGCTGGAATTAAAAATTCCCTTTTTATAAAGCGCTGGGGGCTCTGCAAGGCCCAGGCTGACCCCAATTTGCTCTCTTCTTTGGAACCTTTCCAGCTGGTTTTGGAAACTGGCAGAGCCTCAGAGAACTGGGGATGTCTTAGAGAGGACCCAGGGGACAAATTCTTCACTATAGAATGTCTAGTGGCCAGGATGGGTGAGGTTCTGGCTCATTCAAAGGAGTTTCGTTACTGAAAGACCAAAAAGATCCTTCCAGTTATACCTGGAATACAGTGCCATGGAGATAGCTCCATGAGAAGCCTTTTGTTCCCTCCAGGCTTCTCACTGAGCTGTCATTTTATCTGGGTTTTAGATGTAGCCATTAGTACTTATTTGGGATCAGAATCCGGCCATTTGAAAGTAAGTTTGTCATATGATAAAAAGTAACATTGCAGCTTAGATTACTGGTTATGCTGTTGACAGTAATAAATAGCTCTTAATGTTTGGTTTCCCGCTTTCTCTATTAGACTGATTAAATGCAGGACAGTTATTTGAGTATGACATTTCTTTGGGTTCATGAAAAATTGGAACATACCAGATTGGTGTTAAGACAGTATCTTAGCAGTCTGTTATTACTCGACTCACTTCTTCATCTTTCCTAGGGAACGCAGAGACCCTCAAGCATGACCCGAAAAGGAACAACATTGACACCCATGCCAGACTTCGAGAATTCTGGCTGCACTATTACTCTGCACATTACATGACCTTAGTGGTACAATCAAAAGGTAGGAACATGCAGACAATAACGATTTTAGCCCTGGCTTCAGGATGGGTTACAGGGAAGCAATGGGAAGGTAGGAACTATCTACCAAAGCTACCAGGATCAGTCTGTTTCCCTGCCTTGGAGGTAGAATTGTTTGTCTCCTGCAATACTGAATTTGATGAAATAGAGAAATTATTTGCCAAATCATCCTCCAGTGCACCTGCTAGGACATCTGCATTAACTTGAGCCCATGTGGCCCCTGGTAGGGGGAAAGAATCAGTAGAGTAAACACAGGTGGAATCGCATTTTTCTCTCAGGATAGCAAACTTCCCCATGAGATGTGCCTCGACTCCATGCCCTCTCCAGATATTCCTCATCTATCAGCCCCTGGATGTTATGTTTTTGGCTTCTTGACCCTTACATGATAGCTTTGTTGTGCCCTGTCCTTATCCAGTCCAAACTCTGTGATATATTGTCTTTTGGCTCTAGTGCTGGCTCTCTTAGCTTCAAGTTTTCTGGCTTCCATACTGAATACTTCCCATATTCAGTTATAAATTTGGCTTTTGAGTTTGGCCAAGTATTGGTGAACAGAATCTGCTGCTGCAGCTTCGTGTCCAATTTTTTGTCTCCAGGGTGGGCAGAAAGTGGGTAGCTATCTTTCCTTGGAACTCACTAAGAAGAAAAGAGGGGGTAAACCACAGGTTGCATCAGAGAGTTTTGAACGGCATGGATTAATGTGGAACAAACGTAGCCTTTCTGTGATGAGCATTCATCCAGTCTTACTTATTTTATAGATGGGGAAATTGAGATCTGCAGAGCTTGTGGCATTTCTATGGCGAGTGCTGGGCTTTTCTAAATCTTTGTTGGGCTCCTGACCAGAGGGAAAAACATCTTTCTTCTGAACACTACTCTCTTCCCTCCTGCCTTTCTACTACAGTTACCACAGTTGTGGGTTCCCCTGGTCCATTAAGGCTTATTTGATATAAAATGAGCATTTCTTCTTTGAAATTCTCCTGGAAAAAAAAGGAAGTGTCTTTTCTGTCAGAGTTTATTTTCCCTTAGTCTTCCTTCAACTAATCCAGACTTTTTGGATCAGGGTTTTGTAGTTATATTTGGTTGGACCAGTCAGAAAGCTCGTTTTTCAGATCCATCTTGAGTAGGAGTCTGATAGGAGGTGAAGCTATGTCAGTGCCTTGAGGTTATTCCTCCACCATCGTTTGTGTAATGGAGGAAGAAGGAAGCGCAGGCCCAGAGAGATTGTGAATTGGTCAGTCCCACAGCCAGTTTTTAGCAGAGCTGAGATCTAAGCCGATAGTCTCTGTCTCCAAGTCCATTCTGCAGTCACAAGCATTCTGTACTTGAATAAATACTTTCATTTCAAGTGTCTTTTCTTCCTTTCAGAAACACTCGATACCTTGGAAAAGTGGGTGACTGAAATCTTCTCCAACATCCCAAACAAGTAAGAGATTTCTTTTCATAGATAAAACTGAAAGGTCCGTCCTGCCCCAACTCCCTCATTTCTTAGGAGGAAGCCAAAACCCAAAAAGAAGATGAATTGCTGAGGGTCTTGCTCTTAAGATCAGGACCTTTTCCATGGGTCTGTGTTACAGAAGGATAATTGTAAATTGGTAGACGTTACTGATTGCTCATGGAAAGATCTCATCTGGTTTTTGAAATGTTCATTTCTCTTCTCACCATGGTACATTTAACAAAGTGAGACCAAACTGATATCCATCCAATTTGAGGATAGCCCCTTACAAGCTGGGTACCCTCATGGAAGATTTATGGGAAAATTTAAGTAGCACCAGTATGGGGTTACACAACAACTGAATTGTTGGGAGGAATGCCTCCCAGGTCAACCCTGACCCTTACAAGGGCATACTGCACACACGAGGTTGTCTCGCTGTGGAGATGTTTGTCTTGGCCCAAGTAGTAAACCATAGCTAGTGTACAGTACAGAGTGATGGATTGGGTGGTATGCAAGTTACCAAATGGCATGGTATGTATATATGTGTGTGTGTGTGTGTGTGTGTGTGTGTGTGTGTGTGTGTGTGTGTGTATATATATATATGCCATACTGACAGCTTACACATACTGACAGTTGGTTGTATTATACGTTTGTAGTCAGTTACTTGTTTAGAAGAATATATTTTCTCATAGAAATAGTTTTGTAAATGATGTTTGGGTAGCCCTGTTGCCTGTTTTGTTTGTTTTTGTTTTTATTTTTGTTTTTTTGAGGCTGGGGTTAAGTGGCTTGCCCAGGGTCACACAGCTAGGAAATGTTAAGTGTCTGAGAACAGATTTGAACTTGGGTCCTTCTGAATTCAGGGCTGGTGCTCTACCCACTGCACCACTTAGCTGCCCCTGTTTTGTTTGTTTTTGAAATGATTAGCAGAGTAAGCTGATATTTAAGAACATATTTTTTAAAATGTTCTATAATGTTGCAATTGGATTATAAAAATATTAGCAAATTGTACTACAGAATCTAAAAAACTACTTATAAGTTGAATTGTACGTTGGGTTTCCCACTGTGGGATTTCAGACTCTCCTCTGACAGTCATAGCTAGTTTGTACATAATGTATTGAAGAAGGGGAGTTAGAAGAAAGACCACCAATTGATAGACCTGTGATCATAGGGATGGATAACACTCCCTGTGAGAGCACAGGTGGTTAAGAGTTGCTGGGAATGAAAAGGTGGTGCAGAACCTAGAGACATTGTTGAGATGAGTGTTTTAGAATGATTTGGGGGTGTGGACTCTAATTTTTAAAAGTACCCCAAAATTAGTGTGAAGGGAAATTTTGGTAAATTAAAAACATCTTTTTTTCCTCTTCTTGTGCCTGGTGATAGACTTTTTGTTGTACTAAAAAATTTTAACACAGCCTTTCAAATTCTGAGAAGAAAACAACCAAAAAAGTGAATTGGAATAATGCCTGATTCCTTATTAGCTGAACCTCATGTCAATTTCTACTGATTATTAGTTACATCAGGATGCTGAGGTATTTTAAAAGATTTCTTGTTTTGTCCATTTATTTTTGGGACTCCTTTTACCAGTTGAGATCTGGATTCTTCTGCACTCTAGGGAAAGGCATTCTCAGTTGTTCTGGTGATCAGGGTCTTGGTGATAAGTCTGGTCATGCTGGTCTGGCACACCGTCCATCCCTAGGCTTGTTCTTAAAGCCATTGAAGGTTGGCGGGGTCTGCCTGAGCACCTTCTCCCAGAGCCTCAGGGCCACCCACCTCTCCCCGTGTATTGTGCAGTGTTGTGTGAGGGTCCCAAGGAGGAATTTTGAAACTTTGACTATATTAGAATCCTTGTGAGTTAATGAGAAGCCACATGTGAGAAAAGTACAAAGGGAGGTTGCGATCGCCAAAGCAAAGACAGTTTTAGAATGGGGATCTATTCATTTAGGCCAGGTGTGTCTGTGCAACTTAGTCCAATATGGGTTAGCCACTAAAGGTTTTGATTCTTAAATAGTAGTTACTGAGGACCCATTTAGAATATATGTGTTGTGTGTGTGTGTGTGTGTGTTAAACAATCTTATTTGTGTCTGAAGATGAGACAAAATACACACAGCAAACTTAGAATTTTTTGATGTAAAAGGAAAGGATCTCTTCTGCTCTGTGACTGGTTGGGGTCCCTCTAGGCCTGATCCAAGATCTGCCTTGGCCCCTATGGGTCCTCCTAACTGCTGGTCAGCTCTGCTAGGCCTGTATATTGACCAAGGTGACTTCTGAACTGTGTGCATCTGTGTACCTGTTCTGAGGCAGTTGGGGAAGCTTCACAGTTATGCTTACAGTTTTCTCAGGTATTCAAATAGTTTCTGTCTTCTTGGTTGCTTCTAGCCTCAGGAGATAAGGGCCAGGCCTAAGTTACTACTTCACTAAACTACTTCAGTGTGTATGCACATGTAATAACCATGATGATGATAATAAGTGGTACCTGTATCTCCTCTTTATTATTGTGCTTTGAGCTTTGCAAAGCATTTTACTAATATCCCATTTGATTCTCACCACAAGTCTTTGAACTAGATGCTATTATTATTCCCGTTTTGTAGATGAGTCTGAGGCTAAAGGTTATTTGCCTTATCAGAATGTATATTCGAATATGTTGGAACTAAGACTTAGAAATCTTTGTCCTTGCCCATTATATGAAACACAGCTCTTGCATGGAAAATAGATTTGGATGTTTGTTGAATGAAAATTTGAATCATGAATTATGAGCTATGATTTTCTCCACTTCAGCACTTACAGACCTTACTTCTATGCAAAGTTCAATCCCAGGAACATCTTCTAGAATAGATTTTTGTGTTCCCCACCCAATTTTTGGAGCCTCAGAAGGGGCTTTAAAAATTATAGTCAGCCCTCTTCTCTGTGTTGGACTGACAAGGAAATGCAAGCCCAGCAATGCCTTGTGTCAGTTCAACAAGAAAAAAGTTAGCCCATAGCCTTTCTTCTTTGAGGTAGGTCTCTTTATAGGTAGAGCATAGATGGGAAGGAGATTGGGCAAATAATTGAATTGAAAGTGTTGGCTTCCCTGGACTCCAAAATTTAGTCGTTCTGTGAACTTGGACAGATCACTTCACTTTGATCCAATTGCAATAGCTATAATATGGGAATAATTTTTAAACAACCTTTATGAAGAAAGCTCTGTTGGCTTTCAAGTACAATATGAACAATAACCATTTGATGAGAAAACATCCATTATGAGCTTTATTGTCTTCCCTTAATTTTGAAATGGTGGGAGCATTGGGCCTGAGGTTAGAATGATAATAAGGAGCCTTACCTATGAGTTATTAGAATTCAGGGAATGAGAGAGCTCATGACATTCTTTTCTTCTGTGCAATATAGTATACAATAGCTAGGGACCAGGTAAACTGTTTGGAAATAATTATGTAGAATCGGGCTTCTTAACCTGGGGAATGTGAATAAAAATTGATTAAAATGTTTTTATAAATATATTTTAAAAGTATTTTTTTTTCTTTCTTTTTTTTTTTTTCTTTTGTGATTCTTTGTATTTTATTTAAGGCATTTCAAAATGTGACTCTGAGGAGTCCATTGGCTTCAACAAATTGCCTAACAGTGGTCCAGGACATAAAATAAATTAAAAACCTTAGGTTTAGAAAGACTTTGCCGTTAAACTCAAAGAGATTTGTTTGTTTTTTATTCCAGTGGGTTGCCTAAGCCAAATTTTGGCCATTTAACGGATCCGTTTGACACGCCAGCCTTTAACAAACTGTACAGAGGTTTGTGAAATTCCTTTAGCATGTGCTTTCAGACTTTTATAAGTTCTTTTATGGAAATGAGAATTGCATGGCACTAGGACTTAAAACACTAACTAGAAGCTATCTGTCTCACTAACTGGGTATTGGCTCCGCCATCCTGATGTCCGGTGGCCCTAGTGAGTGCTTAAAAAGTGAAGTACCTCCTCATCTCTGTTTGTCTCTGTATTTCTCCTTAGCAATTTCCAGTGAGATTCATGACTCTAAGCTTTGTCTGGTGTATTTAAACAACCTTTATCAAGGATAAACCTGGAGGGAAAAATATCTTCTTAGCTTGCTTTGATGCTTAACTGTTTTCCTGTTAGCATGTACCTTTTCACTTCCCCCATGTTTTTCCCTTGCTGAAGTAGGCCCTGTACAAAGTCTTTGCCTGGCTTCTTTTCCCTTTTTTGTTCCCTTCTCCAGAGTCTGTCTGTACAATTGTTGTTGGCTCTACCTCTTTATCTGGAAGCTGTGTTAGCCTGCCATCCACAGAGTGGGCAGTGGTCTGCATTGTTACTGCTTTTTAAGAATGGATCAACTTAAAGGGTCTACGTAGGGAAAAAATCCTAATGAACAGAAAACTCATTTATATTACTCTTTCTTTTCTCTTCTTATTAATGGGATAAAGTTTATTTCATCACATCTCAGATAAAGCCCCTAGGGTCACAAATCCCCCTGAAAAACAGCAAGAAGCAGAATTCTGTCCCTTGGATGGTCTTTCTGGGGTGTTGTAGGCAGAACTTTTTTCCCCCATGACCAGAAGAAAGGAAGTGTGTGCTATTGATCCTGGCATCATTGTCCATTGACATGGAATCTACATCTTTCTTTATAAAGGTTTAATTTATATTGTGGTTATTTTGCATTTTTGTTTCTTTCAGTTCTTCATATTCACTTTTTGCTACATTTACATATAAAAAATTTGTTTAGCTCTAAATAATGGTATTTCTATAGTACTCTAAAATTTGCAAGCAACTTTGCAAATACTATCTCATTTGATCCTCACTACAACTCTGGGTGGTAGATGCTGATATTATCTCCATTTTACAAATGAGGAAACTGAGGCAAATACCAGTTGTGACTTGCTCAGGATCACACAACTAGTAAATTGCTGAGGTTGGATTTAAACTCAGATCCTTCTAAGATTCTAGGTTCAGCATTCCCTTCAGAGCACTACAAGCTGCTTTCTTCAGTTAACTGGGCAGACAGCTTCTGACCTTTTCAAGTCATGAAGCAAGTCAAGTATTTGTTAAGGACCTGCCCTGTGCCATGAACTATGTCAAGCACTGGGGATACAAAAGTACCTCACAACACCCCCCAGACTCCATTTCTTAATCTCACAATATAATCTTTGCTATTACAAATAGCACAATCATGAGAATTTTTGTACCAGTAGGGCTTCCTTTGCTGCTGGTAATCTTGCAATCAATATAAGCCCATTTGTGGGAATTTGCTGGGTCAAAGGGGATGAACAATTTTGTCAGTCTTGTAGTATAAATACAAGTTGTTTTCCAAAATGGTTGGAAAGACTTTTTTTTTAATTCTCCCACAGCCCCCCAGCATGGGAAGTTTTCCTCTTTTTTACTGTTGCTAGTTGGTTTGGGGTAAGATGACACCTCGAAGTATCAATTCTCTTGAATTTTTTTTTGGCTATCAGATCTCTATATTTAAAATTCTAAATTCATTTAAATCCCCCAAATTAAATCCCTTTATAAATTGAACTGTCTAGTTTTGATGAATTCTAATTCAAAAAGTATAAGAAAACCTATTTCTGCCTCTGAGCAAGAAGTGGAGGATGACTTTAGTGAAAGATTATAAATGTACTTTTTGTTTTTCACAGTTCTGTAGTATTCTTGTATGCTAATAACTTAGCCATTCCCATCACTGGTTTTTCTACTAGTTTTCTACTAAGGTTTTTCCTTGTTTTCATTAATTGGTTAAGTTCCTTTTTATAATATAGCCAAACTTTTTAAAAGGGTCAAGGCCTTGGGAATAATATATCTGAAATCTCTTCCTATTTAGTGGTTCCCATCAGAAAGGTGCATGCTTTGACCATCACTTGGGCTCTTCCTCCCCAGCAACAGCATTACAGGTAAAGTTGGAAAATGTGCTTATCACCTCTAGGTAATCTCTATCTTGGAAGCAGTTAAGTGAAGTCGGAGTTTTTATGCTGTTCTGGCAATTTCAGATAGAAGTTAAGTCCTTTTTCTGCTTGTGTTGGTCCTACAAGGCCATTCTTGTACTTTTGTAAGTAAATCTTCCACTGAGCAAAAGTGCATTCTAACTTTTTTCCTAAACATGTTATAATGTGGGAATCAGTTTTCTGAACTATGTATAGTAAATCCTTGCTTTCTGAATTCATTTAGAATGTTAATCTCCCTAACATATTTTGGTGGATATTTGTCTCTTAGGGTGAAGCCACTTCATTATATCTCCTGGCTAGTAGGACATGAAGGCAAAGGCAGCATCCTGTCCTTTCTTAGAAAGAAGTAAGTGTTCTGTTAACTCCTATGTCCTGTGGAGTGGTCTTTGAAATGGGAGGGGATGGAGAGGAAGGGAAGGGAAGAAGTATTTAGAAAGCACTTTCTCTGTGTTTACAAGAATCATCTCTTTTAATACTGAAATAGAATCATAGATTCCAGGATTAGGGCAGTGATGGATAAATCTAGTGAAGAATTAAGTTCTGTCTTGTCAGGAAGGACAAGATTGCTTGTTAATGAATAATTACAATAAAGGCAGATGCGCTCTCAGGATTTAAGTCTAAAAGGCTCTGAGAGAGCATTTGTGCTCACCCATTTGTTTGGAGATCTGAGTGGGGTTGAACGATTTCCTTGAGGGCCGTGGGGAATGTGGGAAGCTTGGCTTCAGTCTCAGGCCTACTGACTTGAGATCCAGAGCTTGGAATATCCCCTCAGGAGGAATGAACCAGATCCTTCAGGGTTCTCAGATGGATCTGTGTAGGCAGGCACTTTGACCAAGTGCCCATTTTTGCCATTCATTGTTTGCTTTAATTGTATACGTGGCACAGACTGGATCATCTAGGTCCTTTGGCTCTCAATTACAACCCTCCATCTGCATTGATGATTTAATTGAGTGCCTCTGCCTGATTTCAGAAATATTTGTGTGTCTTTTTGTTTTGTTTCCAGATTCAGACACTGATTTCCCATTATTTTATTTGTATACTTTTACCTCTACCTTGTAAGTTCATTGGCATGGAGAGGGAAGATTTGCCTAGTCACACTGACATGATGTGCCAGATTTTTGGCTCCAGGCTAGCCTTGGTCCACTCTAGTTATCATTCTTTATTAATGGTTGGGATTACCTAATTATGTCTGGAAATCTTTCAGTTAGCTGATAGGAAACATCACAAATTACTACTTCTCTGATATAGATGGAATCATTTCTTTCACCTGTAGATGCTGGGCTCTCGCATTATTTGGTGGGAATGGTGAGACGGGATTTGAGCAAAATTCTACATATTCAGTTTTTAGTATTTCTATTACATTGACTGATGAAGGTTATGAACACTTCAATGAGGTAAAATTTTTTCATTGTCAAAATATGTTTTAACTATCATAATATTAAAAAAAACAACTCATCAGGTGTTTTGTTTTTAGGTTGCTCATACTGTGTTCCAGTATTTAAAAATGCTGCAGCAACTAGGCCCTGATAAAAGGTAATTAGTCCTTGTCAGAGGAAAGAGGAACTGCCTTTTGAGAGGGGCCATTTCGGATGCCCCCGTGTAGATGTGCTGAGTATGGGTGAAAGAGAACCTTGGACATGGAACGCCCTTGGTGAGGGGCTCAGAGACCCACTCATTCTGGAGCAGCTCTTTTTTTTCCTCAGGAGCTCCACTTGTTCCTAGTCTTGGCAGGTGGATGTCCCTTACTTTCAGTGTTATAATCCCTCCAGGTCTTGTTCTTTGATTGTTCTTGTCCCATCCTTTCAGCTGCTCTGACTTAGGTAGCCTGCACCATCACTTGCCTCTAGAACTATTTCCTGAGCACCTTTGTGCCTCTTCTGCTACTTTAATGTTTCCTATTATGTCTGGTGGGCAGAGCCTGATCTTTTTTTTGCCAGTGCAGGCCTGGCACAGAGCTGGTATTGTTGGTGAATTGAATTCAGTTACTTCTTAGCTGATACAATTCTTGCTCCTATTTTTCTTAAATCTTCTTCAGGAAAGCCACCTGATATACTCTCAGGGCAGTGTCAGCTACAGAGACAGTGATCTGGCAGGAAGTGACATTTGAGCTGAGCCTTGCCTGGGTGGGGGGGGGGAGAAGAGGGGGACAACACTGGGTGTTCTAAGGAGTAGAGGCAGAATTTCGGGCACCAAGAATAGCCAGTAGTTCCAGTTAGGCTGGAGAGAAAGAATGTAGAAGAACATACCTGTAAGCTAGAGCCAGCTTGTGAATGGCTTTAAAGATAAGACCAAGGAGGTTTTACTTTGTCTAAGAAATACCAGTCACAGGTAATAGTTCTTGAGCAGGAGAAGGCTATGGTCAATAGCTCAGTACTGTAGAGAAAGCTGCCCACTGTCTCACCTCTCACCTCTCATCTCCCTCTCCTCCTCCTCACCACACAAATGCAAACTCCTCTCTTGTAGGTCACCAGTGATTTCTTTCTTACTAAATTGAGTACTTTTTTCTTATCATCATCTATTTTAAGAATACAAATGTGGACAATCAGTGGCTAGAGCTTTCTGGGAGCAGAAGAGATCAGAAATTAGCCTTGAGGGACAGAAGGGTCAAGTCAGCTTTTGAAAGAAGTGGAACTCTGGCTGTGTTGCCAAACAGCAGGAAATAAGCAGGGGAGAAGGGAAGGTGGAAGAGCTGACAGAGAGGGGAAGGGATGGGATGGGGCTGGCTTGGGGCTTCCTTGCAGCTTTCTTGAAGAGTGAGTCTCCCATCATCCTTGGGGGCATATGCTGTTTATCCTCATTTTAAAGATAAGTGATACTGAGAGAGTCACAGTTCTGAGTGCCTGAAGTCGCCCTTGTATCCCCAACTTCCATCCAGCACTCTGCTGTCCACACTTAGCTGCTTCATGACCAAGAATTCAGTACAATTTATGAATTGTTTTAACAATATGAATTGTGTTAACAATTTCTGTTATGCCTCAGACTATGTATTAAGTTTTTTCTTTTCTTTTTTTTTTGGGGGGGGGGGAGGGAGGCAATTGGGGTTAAGTGACTTACCTAGCTGTCTGAGGTCAGATTTGAACTTGGGTCTTTTGGACTCTGTCTTCTAGATTCTGTCCATTGTACCACCCAACCGCCCTCTCTCTGTTCTCTTCCCCCACCCTGTTCAAGTACATTATGTTTCATAGATTAAGTAGGACCAAGCATCCTCAAGGAGTTTAGTGTAGTGGGGGTAATAAGACAAATATGCAAATTAATCTATTGCATGATATCTCTATATAGGAGAGTCCAGCCAGAATATTGTAAGAGTTTGACAAAGAACCAGTGATTATATCTGAGGGGACAGGCATTGGGAAAAACTTGATGCTGAGACTGAGCTGGACTGGAAGGAAGGATGAAGGAGGGGAGGATTGTAATAGAAATTTGGGGAAGAGATGGGTTCAGACATGGGGGCTGGAGAAGAAGAAACCAGTTTGGGTTGGAGAACGCCTGCGCAGAAATTTGAAGCTGGCTTGTGGAATCCAGGCTAGGGAGTCTTTATTCCATGAGCCTCAAAGAGTTCCTGTAGACTTCGAATGCCATGATGAGCGTTGTTTGTTTGTAGGGCAGAGGAAATTGGAAGAAATGCACGTTAGTGTTCCAATGAAAAACGTTGGCAAGAATGGGATGGGGAAACCTGTTGGAGACTTTTCTGGTTGGCCAGGCCAGAGGTGGTGGTGGTGGGGCCTGAATCGGGAGGTAATAAGGCGTGATTGGTGATTGGGAGCGGTGCTGGAATTGGACAAAGCTTGGCAACTGGCCGGGTGTTGGCAGGGAAGGGAGAAATAGAAACCATGATCCATTGTGAAGGTTGGGAACTTGAAGCCTGAAGAAGAACAGAGGGGCTGGGAAGAGCCTTGTGTTAGTCTAGACAGGAGGAAGAAAACTGAATGAAGATGAATCTAGAGGTCCCTGGGGAAAGGGGAAGTGGTTAGAGCTGGTAACTTTGAAGGATTTGGAAGAAGATGTGGAAGCAGCAGGCAAGGGCCTTCATGGTGGTCAGGGAATCCATCTACAGACGCCCTCAACAGCTCAGTAGGGAGGATCCTAGCACTTACCTCTAGGGCTATTGTGAGAATCAAGGGAGAGAATATTTATATAGCACAGTTCCTGACCCAGAGCAGGCACCTAATAAATGCTTGTTTGCTTGCCCTTCCACCCGTTAACAGCGCTGATGGGACTCGGTAACAATTAGCTATGGGTGGGAACAGTCTGAGACAATTGGGAAAGTCCCAAAGTTTCACTATGGGAGACAGAAAATGGTCATTTTACAGACAGAAGAGGCTCAGGCAAAAGGAAAAGGAGTGTGTGTGTGTGTGTGTGTGTGTTGGGGGAGAGGTGTATCCATCTCTCTTGTTCCTTATAGTGACCATGGTCTTAAAATTCTGCTTAGATGGGGCTATTCTAGGGTTCTAATAAGATTTCAATATTCTTCTGAAAATGCAGCAATGTGATGCACTCTAACTATAATTTCTTTTACAGAATTTTTGAAGAGATTCAGAAAATTGAAGATAATGAATTTCATTACCAAGAACAGGTACCGTGAGTCAAGCTTTTTTTCAAGTCTTGCCCTTGTCCTCATATGCTCATTGCATTGTATTGAAAGCTTTATTGGCATTTTAAGTGTCATTCCCTAAACTTCACTGGCATCTGAAAGTGATCTTTATGTAATTAAAATAAGTAATAGAGACACGTTGATGTGCTGTGACACTGGACAAGTGACCAGTTGTTTAGGCCACTCTTGTCTGTACTCTCTATTTCTATTTGGTGACGCCACCAATGCTTGTGGCTCTATTTTTTTTTTCGCCGATGTCTTCCAGTTCTGCCCTATCCCAAGCCCTACCTGTCCGGGGCATCAGTGCCCCATCACCATCTGCCTCAAACTTGACCCTCTTCACAATCCTGTTCCTTTTGAAGGCAGCACCATCTTTCTGGGTTTTCAGCTTTTCAGTCTTGGGGTTAGCCGTACCTCCAGGCTCTCCACTACCTCCCATCTCCATCAGTCATAAAATCTTGTCTTTACCTCCATACCATCTCTTGAATCTCCTTTCATGATGGGTAGGGAGAAGAATGGAAGCTTCTTGAGGGCAGGAGTATATCTCCCTTTTTTATTTGTGTTTCCAGTGTCAGTCACAACAGATTCTTATCTTTCTGATCAATTGATTGAGGAACTAGACTCAGAGTCTTGTGTCTGAGGGATGGATTCTGTATATCTAGGTGATGTCAGCTTGGGCACCATTCTTTCCTCTAATCCTCATTTTTCACTTTTGTTAAAATGGGGATAAATAATATTTGCTTAAATTAGTTTTTTACCAGGCTGAGGATGAACAAAGTGCTTTGAAAACTGAATTGTATCGGGGATGAGTGAGTATTATTACCAGGCTCCAATGGTCTCTGGAAACAAGGCCTTGCCCAGCCCTCCCTGGCTTAAATCCAGTTCACTCGCATGTCATGGCATCAGCTCCCTGATGTCATGGTCCTCTTTGAGAATGAAGGACAAACAACAACAACAACTACTTTCCCAATAGGTTAAGGACAGCATGATTTGTTAGATGTTTGTGGAGATAGTCCTACGTGTAGTAGAATGAACCCATCAGAAGACCTGAGTTCTAGTCCTGACTTTAGCGGTAACCATACTAGGTGGGGCTTTAGTTGTATCATTTTTAAATGGATGGTGACTAGGACCCTAGGGAGCTTGGTACTGGTGCTACTGCAAACACTTACCATCTCAAATAGTCACCCTGGAAGGAAGGAGGTTGGTCGTATGGTGTGGTAAAGCATCTTGTGCAGGGAGTTGAATAACTTGGGCTCTGGTTCCACCTGGTAGATAAGACACTTGGACAGGTGAGGTCCGCTCTATGTCTAGCCTTCCATGTTCTAAGAACCTTCTTGCTCTGACATTCTACATTCTAATTCCTTTCCATTTCTGATAGCTTTTTTTTTCTATTCTGTGTGTTAACAATTCTTTGTGACATTATTCAAGGCCTATACCATCTAGAACCATTGAGCTTTCTAGCCTTTCCTCATACTGCTGATTTCCCCGTAAGCAAGTGAATGAATAAAAAAACATTTATTAAGTGCTTACTGTACTGAGTGTTGAGAATGCTAGTACAAAAGTAAAGACAGTTCTTGTCCTCAAGTAACTTACATTCCATATTTTTCTGGGTTGACCAACTCAGTGTCATTATTCACATTGCTGTAATAAGATTTTTTCCTAAAAAAATTTTTTTTAATATATAATTTATGAATATTTTCTATTTCTTACATCAAATAATTATTTCTATTATCTCTCTTGCCCCTCTTGTGTCCAGCAGCTCCTGTAGGTCCCTCCATTTCCTCTTCTGCCTGGCCTTTCTCCACTGCCATTCATCTTCCATTCTGCTGCCATTTGCTTGCCTGGCCATGTCACACCCACCTTATTGTGTAAACTCCAGTGGTGCCTTATTAGCTTCAGGATAAAATAGAGCCAGGCCCTTCCCTTCCCCTCCTTCATTTCTTAGACTCCACCCTCTGGGCACCTCCTCACAATCCCGGCTCCCAATTCTGAACCTTTTCTCTGTCTGGCCCCTACCTTCCAGGCTCTCCCTCCTTCCTGCCTCCAGGCTTCCCTGACTTCCTTCATCTAAAATCCCCTTTTCTATAGGCAGCCTCTCCTAATCTGTTTGCTACCTTGCCTTCCCTCTGGTCCTCATCTCTAGTTTACTCTGGCCATGTCTTGTGTGCACATTGTCCTTAGATTTGTGAGCTCCTTGAGAGTAAGGATTTAGCAAGTTTTCTGGCACATAGGAGGCACTTAATAAATGGTTGTTAACTGGCCTACATTTATTCAGTGTGTACTCTGTCAGATCCCCACTAGCCTCAATGTTGGGGGTACAAAGATGAAACAACACTTGCTCTCAAGCAGCTTCCATTCCAGAAGAGTAAATATAAAATGTATACAAAGTAGGTACAAACGTTTATTATGTGCCAGACAAAATCCTGTGCTGACCACGGGGTAGATAGTCCATGCAAGTGTACAAATAACCATGGACAAACAATATATACACAGATTAAATTAGAATTAACAGTGAGAAGGCATTCATACCAAGAGAGATTGGGAAAGGTTTCCTGCAGAAGGCGGGATTTCAGCTGAGACATGAAGGGGGCTGGGGAGGACAGAGATGAAGAGCAAGAGCATCCAGGCCTGGGAATGGCCGGAGAGACCGCCCAGAGGCTGCACGTGGACTGCTAAACAGGCCAGAG
The DNA here is from genome assembly GCF_048593235.1 of Sminthopsis crassicaudata. Taxonomy (NCBI): domain Eukaryota; kingdom Metazoa; phylum Chordata; class Mammalia; order Dasyuromorphia; family Dasyuridae; genus Sminthopsis; species Sminthopsis crassicaudata. The sequence goes on from NC_133620.1 coordinate 23,988,720, forward strand.
TATTATTTCAAGCAGAAGCTAATAATAGCTCAAGTATTGGGTCCAAAGTAGAATAAACATGTTTAGGAGTCTGAAAATCATAACTTCAGTGAACTGCAAGGGGAATTCCAGTTATTTTCCTTTGGGAAGAGAGGTCTCAGAGGGTCCGTTGTCATTTTTAGAGAGTGGACAGACTCTCAAACAGACTCATGGAAGAGCAGACCAATTTCTTTTGTGTAGCGCTATCAAGCAAAAAGGTAGGGCCGATGGGTCCCAATCAGAAAGACTTCCTAATTCTGCCTGGCAGTTATGGGGCACACTGAGGTTTGTAGAGTACTTCTCATTTGGTCCTCATAACAGCCCTGGGAGGTGGATGTTCTCTCCATTTCAATAGATGTGGAAACTAAAGCTGCCAGCAGCAAAGTGACTTGTCCAGTGTGTCACAGCCTAGTTAGGATCTGAGATCTCATTAGAACTCGGGCCCAAAGAGCAGAACATTTCTGCGTGGAAGCCCAAGTGCCCTAAGAGACTTGAGAAAAAATTCAGCACCAGTGTGGCAATTCCTTTAACATCAGGGGATGGGCAGAGGTTTGCTTGGGGGAGGGTCAGGGATCAGATTATTGGTTATATCTATAGCGCAGTGAGTTCTCCTTCCTATATTGGGGAGACTTTGTGGGCAGTTGTCCAGAGCTACTGATGGGATGTCCTGGCAGTAAAAGTGCCGCTTGTCCACAGACAGATCCGGTTGAGTATGTGGAAAACATGTGTGAGAACATGCAGCTGTACCCTTTGGCGGACTTCCTCACCGGGGACCAGCTTCTATTTGAATATAAGCCAGAGGTATGTTTTTTACTTGGTGGGGTGAAAGGGGGTGGGGAGGGACAAGGGAGGGGGTGACCGGAAACACTAATTCCCCCAAGAAATGGGGAAACATCAATTATCACAAGGCGTTTTGTTGTTGTTGATAAGACTTTTGAAACATTTTATCGATCAACAGTTGTGTTGTGTTTTTTTGACTAAGAAGTTTGCAATGCTGTCTCCCCTCAATTGAGTCCTTTTTCAGTATTCATCTTTCAAAACTTTCATGATTTTGTACAGTGGAAATTGAATGAAATTGGGCTTGGGGGAATCTTAAGTTTAACAGTAAGAATACTTAGGCACAAGTATAGCGAGTCCCTGAATTCTGAGCTCTAGAGAGTAGCTACTAGTCCATAGGAGAGGCCCTGCCCATGATAAGGAGGGTCCTACAGCCCAGAGCCCTGCTTGCAGAGGGATCAGTGACCGGCCTGCACTTGGGTGTCATGTTCTGTCCCCCACGTGGCTGAGGGCAGAGTGAAAGCCTCCTGTACCACATCTTGATGCTGCTTCATTTTTGTTTGGAAATTGTGTTTTTAAGTTGCCAGTGATGTTTTATTTCCTAGGCTCATCTACTGAAACTTTAAAATATTCAGAATTCTAGAGCAAGATCCCTTTGAGTAGGGAGTGTTAGAGTAGGTCCTCCTAGAATGGAAAGTCTTCACTTAATTTCTGCTGCTTTTTGGGTGTTAATCTTTGTGGGCTAACTGGGGAACTGTAATGACTACTGATATCATTAAAATTCCTAGTTCTCATTACCAGCTTATAAATGAGCTTTTGGCAAATTGGGCCCTGTGCATTCAGTCTAGATTGATTACATCATCATTTGTAAAAAGCATAGAGCTGACTTCATCAATTTAGGTAATGTGCCTCCAGAGCCTCCCAGTCCACCCCAATCTGTCCCTGCTCAGAGGGATGTCTGGGATGCTGTGGGCTAGGCCCACAGTGCCATTTTTCATTAGGCCGCACTGCCTCACCCACAGCATCATTAGTCAACTAGCATTTATTATGTTAATTATTGATGCCAGTGAGGAAAGCAGAGGTTTGTGAAGGTTACTTGGGCTGATGAGTCTTTGGGAACTTGCCTGCTAGCTTTAGTAGGAGTATTCTGTATTAAAATAAAGATTTATTTGTTTTTGTGGCTATAGATTATTACTGATGCCCTTAATCAGCTAATCCCACAAAAAGCCAATCTTGTCCTCCTATCTGCTGCTAACGAGGGGAAGTGTGACCTCAGGGAGAAATGGTTTGGGACTCACTACAGCATAGAAGGTAAAGGGGCCCACACCTGAGATGGAGCCCAACAGGCCCCTTCCTCTCCCCTTTCGCATAGAAAGTCATCCTGATTTTGGTCAGGAGCATTAGCCCTGGGAGGGGGGTATTCGGTGCATTCTAGCAGACTTTTCACCCCCTAGGTTTTCCCCCTTCCCTTCTCTGATCCCAGGTGATCAGTCTTGGCCATATTATCTCCCCCTGCCCCTGGAGAGCTGCCACTGTGCTGCTTTGCCTGTCCAGTAGTGGGGGAGAAGGGGGATTACTGAGCGATGAGGTGTCCATAGCTGTGCCCCTGGTTCTCCCAGCACCCACAGAAGGTTCTTTGGGCATCGGTGTGGGGTGTTCTGCACTTGTCAGCTTCTGGCCAGGCAGTTTACTTCTGAATGGCTCTGGGGTGAAGAGAAAGGAGGCCTCAGGGAAGGGTGAGGAACCTGTGTGGTTCCTTCATCTGACTTTTTCCTATATAGATATAGAAAAAACGTGGGCTGACCTGTGGAACAGTGACTTTGAACTAAATCCCGATTTGCATCTTCCTGCTGAAAACAAATATATAGGTGAGTGAGATGGGCTCATCTGCACTGTGCTTTCGAACTTCTAGAGCAGTCACCTGAGAAAACTGTCTTTTGGGGCAGCAAAGACTACCCGTGAACTGCCAGCCACATCCAAGTCCCCATTTCTTTAGCTCCTACTTGTGTCCCATTGTGGGACGTTTAGTGCTCAGGAACAAGCATTGTGTGCCATGCACCAGAGGCCGGGTCCCTTTGGTCCAATAGCTGTAGTTCAGTCATGAAGGAAGGCCCTCTTTTTTTTTTTTTTTTTTTTTTTTTCTGAGGCTGAGGTTAAGTGACTTGCCCAGGTCACACAGCTAGGAGGTGTTAAGTGTCTGAGACCAGATTTGAACTCAGGTCCTCCTGAATTCAGGGCTGGTGTTCTATCCACTGCGCCACCTAGCTGCCCCAAGGCCCTCTTTTCTAGGACTTGTAAGTATTTGACCAGTGTGTCCTTCATGACCACCTTAATGAAGTCAGGAGTGTGAGGATCATGATCTGGGTTTTACAGGCCAGGATTTAGGAGCCAGGGTTCCAGGCTCCATTAAGTCTCCATGTCATCCTGGCAACAGGTCTGGAATGCCAGCACACGCCTCCTACCGTCCTGCACCCAGCTGTAGCTCTGGACCAGGCCCAGCTTTGTGCTGTCCATTCCAGATGGATTCCATTGAAAAGAATGATGCATGTTTACCCCCTCTTTTGTTTGTTCTGGTAGCCACGGACTTTGCGCTGAAGCCTTTTGATTGCCCTGAGACGGAGTATCCTGTTAAGATAGTGGACACTACCCAAGGCTGTCTGTGGTACAAGAAAGACAACAAGTTCAAAATCCCCAAAGGTAATGTCTTCTGCTTAGCATGTGGAATGCCCACGGGGAAGCCAAGCATTGGGTTCCCAGGGGCCTTCTGTCGGACTCTCACCAGTCCTCCCCTCTCTACTTGGGTTTGTTCATCTTCCCCTCACCTCTTTCCCTCGGTTCCATCCCATAAACAACCAAGCAGGCAAACACACCAGACATCTCCATTCTTTCCTCAGGATTTGAGTTTGAATGAGAAATCGGAATCTTTTACTATTATTACTGTTGATTAAATAGTTTCCAGTCTTTGCATGAGTACCAGGTCAAAACCCTGTAGCTTTTTGCATCCTCGGCACCTAGTCTGACACTCAGCTGCTCTGCCGCTCTACATACAGGCATTTGCTGTTGCATGCATAACCCTCTTATTCTGTAGCATTTATGGAAACATTCGTTTTATTTGAGTTTTAAAGTTCAGAATAAAGAAAAATAAAATTAAAACTGAGGTACTTGACAATTTCATCACTTTCATCATTTCTCCCCCCCCCCTTAAAATTATTAAATAATTATTCTGAATTCAATTACCAAATAAAATGAATATTTGGCATTAAATTGAAAAGTTATCTCCAAAAGCAAAATAGAAGTGAAAGAGATTCTACATGGAAACAGTACAGCTGGGCCTTCCTTTTAAGCTCTCAGTCAGTAAGTATTAGGTATTACTGTATGCAGCGTGCACTGGGCTGGATCCATACAGGCTTTGAACAGAAGGTGGCTCTGGAGCTGAACCTGAAGCTGGAAGGAAACCAGAGACTCTCAAGTCAAGTTATCATCGCTCCTTCTACACCAGGTTCCAAGAATAGAGTCAATAGCACACAACAGTCATTGCTTGCAGGGAGATCCCTTAGATACATAATAACTTCCACATGTAACTTCCAAAGATGTCATCTGTCATTCTTTCTCCTGTTCTGTGCATTTTAAAAAATGATCCTCTTAAAATCCTTTAAAAATGATCAGTGATCCCTTTCTTCTCTCCTCTCTAACCTCCCTTTCCATTCTATAGCTTTCTCCCAATTAAAACAAAATGAACCAGAGATCTTAGACCAAATATGCATAAACTTAACTAAGCAAAATAAATCCCTCCCTTGGCCATATCTAAAAATGGATGTCATTTTTCATTCTGAGTCAGTCTATCACTTGTTTGTCAGGAAGTGGGGCCCTCTCTGCTGCTCAGCTCTCCTGCTCTGCCTCCCTTAATTATCTTTCACTCTCCTTAGCAGCTCTTTCAAACCTCTCTTGGTTCCCCTTCCTTTACTGTCTTAGAGAACTTCACCTTTTTTATAGAAAAAAAGGAGACATTTGTTGTGAGTCCCTTCTCCTTCTTCCTTCTTTTATATCACTCAGATGCTTTCTGCTTCTCTCTCCTTGTTTTCTCCTGTCTCACAAAAAGAGACGGCCTAACCCATCAAAGCCAAAACCTCTGCTTATACAAGGGAACCCATGCCATCCCACCTCCTCCTCTCTCCAGCCTGCCTGCCGCCTCTGTGCTGATCAGACCCTTCCCTGATGCTATCAGCCTGCTCTGGTGCTGTATTTCCTCTACTCTTTGTAATCGGAATTCTTGGAAAAGGTGTCTACAGCCGATACCTCCTCATGACTCCTTCTGACCCTGACTTCTGACCTCATTCTGTCAAAACTGCTCTCTCCAAAGTTACTATGATCTCCCAGGGCCCAATCCTATGGCCTTTTCTTAATCCTTGTCCACATTGTCGGTGTTCCTCAGGATTCTGTCCTGGGCCCTCTTGTCTTCTCCCTGTCTTACTTCCCTTGGTGCCCTCATTAGCACCCAAAGATTGAGTTATCATCTCTTTGTAGGTGATTCCCAAATCTCCTTTTCCATTCCCAGTCTCCTTGTTAACTTCTCATCTTTATCTGCCTTTCAAACTTCTCAGAATGGATGTCCAGGAAATAGTTTAAATGGAGTGTGTATTTATCTTTCCCCTTAATCTCCCTTTATCTCCCTTTTGATGGACCGGGCACCAACATTCCCATAGTTCCTTAGACTCACAATCCAGTGGTTTCCTGTGCCCCTCTCCAGTCTTTCTACACCCTATTCCCCAATATGTCTTCTATGATCCAGTGATACTGGGCTCCCGACCGTCCCATGAACAAGACCCTCTGTCTCTCATGCAATGTGGTGCTGTCTCTCTTTCTGCAGCCTCCCATGTCTGAAAACATGAGGCCTTCTCTGGCTTCATTTAAGTCCCAAGTAAAATCTCGGGAAGCCTTTCCCATTTCTCCCTATTAATTGATTCCTGTTCATCCTGCATTATAGCTTGCTCTCTCTATATTCATTTGCAGGTGATCGCCTCATGAAATAGATTATAAGGTCCTCGTGAGTTGGCCCCATTTTTTGCTTTTTTGTATCCTTAGCACTTAGCATAGTGTCTGGTACCTAGGAGATGCTTAATAAATGGTTATTGGCTGATTACTTCATCTATCAGTGTGATTACATTAGAATTCTTAAGTCTTTCAAGGTTGATATTAACTTCATCACCTGCCTCCAGCCACTACCTGCATTTCCAGATATATCCTTCTTTCTTTTCAAGAAGGGCAACCCGTTGGTGCAGTGGGTAGAGTTCATAGAGTGCCAGGCCTAGAGACAGGTCAGAATTGAGTTCATATCTCCTCAGGCACTTATAGCCTGTGGGACCCTAGCTAAGTCACTTCACACTGTTTGTCTTTTTTTCTTCTCAAATGTCAAATGGACTGGACAAGCCAATGGCAAACCACTCGAGTATCTCTGCCAAGAAAATCCCAAATGGGGTCACAGAGAAGTGGACATTACTGAAAAACAACATTAACTTAAGAAATCCATTCACTGAAACAAAGACTAAAAAAGTAAGAAAGAAGAGAAAAAAAGCAGTTTATCAAAACTATAATCACATCACCTGACAGAATGTGCAATGACACATTCATGGCCCACTGCCAAGAAGGAAAGAATGCACATTTTCCTCTCTATCAATATTATTACTTGAGATTTGATTTCTCTTTTTTGGTCAACCTTTCCCTTTACTTTGCTGTGGTCAGCATGTTCTTGTTGCCCTTCTGTGCTTCTGTGTGTTTTTCCTAGTTAATTTTTATAGGGCAGCAGTCTGTTCACGGCTGACATTTGCTTAGTCATTTCCCAAGGAACGCTTTGTTTCTGGTCCTCCCTACTGCAGAAGTTGTCTCCCCCAATACATTGGTGTGCATGTCAGTGACATACACACAGGCAGGCTCTCCGGGTCAAGTGGTGGATGTTGTAGCCACTTTATTAGAATAATTCTAAATTGCTCTCCAGGATGATTATATTAACTCCCAGTTCCGCCAAGAATCCGTTAAGGTGCCTGTCTTTGCGCAAGCTCTCCCACATTGCTTGTTCTGATCTTTTGGCATCTTTGCCTGTTTATTGAGTCAGGGGAATCCCCAGAGTTGTGTTTCTCTTAGGCGCTGTTGTATTTTAGTGCCTTTGAACTAATCTGTTCCTTCTGAGTAATGGGTGCCCTGCCATTGTAACATTTCAGTTGTCCATCACAGCTCAGTGGGTTTCAGGGATACTTCAAAGGTTCCATGTGTACCTGGGGACTGTGGGCCTTCTCACTCTCGGGGGAGTCTCTTTCGAGACTCTTTCATTTTTTCTCCTGATCTGGCCAGTGATCTCTATGGGAGCCACTTTCTCCTCCTTGTCCTCTTTCCCCCATCTTTTTCTGGTTTTGTTTTGAAGCCATCTGGATTGTGTCAACAGCCTCTAGTTCCCCTTGCTCAGTATTATTGTTGTTATTTCTGTGCCTTCTATCTTGCCTCAGCAATTCAAATCTTGCACTCTGACATAGTATTCTTAACCATTTATTAATTTCCCATACCTGCCATTCTGCTTAGAAGGCCCAATTCTGAAATTGTAAGCAAGTATTACGCACCCACTATGCCAAGTACTGTGTTGTTCATTGGAAATAGCAATATTAACATTCTTGTTCAGCACTTCATTAGTCTAAATATGTTTTTGTCAAATTAATGGACAGAATTGGTTATTAGAAATGGATTATGAGACTCCTCAGTGCTCCTATCCGAGCCCACCTAAAGGTCGGCTTCCATAAGGATCAGCCATCTTCTTGCTCAGATCAGAAGGAGCAGAACTCTGGCCCATTTGTTCAGCCTCTGGAGCCTCACCCTTGTTCAGTGAGTGGGGAGGAGAGGAATGTCTTGAATGCCTTGTCATTGCATCCTGGGAACAATCAGCAGACTGCATGAGCAAGAGTTATATATAATAGATCTGCGAAGTTTAGTTGGAATCTTAAGTGCCCAACAGTCTGTCGTTTCCTTCCAGGCAGCAAGTGCTCCCAAAGCTCACTGGGCTTGGATATCACACTTGGGCCTTGGAAAGGTCACTTTGGCAGCTGGGTGGGACACGGATTGAAGAAGTGGGAGAGAGGAGGAAGTTAAATGGGCAAGGAAGCATTTAAAAAGTCCACAGGACACCATGTTTGGGCTTAGGAGGCAAGGGGAAGGAACGTTTTCCATTTGAAATGCATTCAGATTGCCTGACCCTTTCCCCAGCCAGTCCAGAAACTGTTCTTTAGAGAACTTCTTATCCAAGTGCCTTGCGTGAATGTTTTTCCTACGTGCCAGTTGTAGAACTAAATAGAGTCGGGGGCCCCAGAGAGGGTGACGTGGGCAGGGACCTGTGGTTTGGGGGCAGTGCTCTTTCTTAGTTACTGGAGAAAACAGATTCCAGGAAGTAAACAAAGGCCGCTGCTATGGAAGCAAAATTGTTTTCAAATGTTTGCCTTTCAGTTGGGTGGAATTCAGTCCAGGGTTTGCTGCTCCTGAGAGAATTGAGCATGTTATTCAAGTATCTTCTTTTTAAAAAATAGCACAAAAAATCCTGAGGGTTGTGGTTACCAAGGTTTGCATTTGTGGAAGCCTTAAGTCATCTTGGGATCGAAGAACAGCACATTCCCTTTATATCTGTGATCGGTTCGCCTTAGTTTAAAAAGGGAAACTTGTAACTACTCATCTTTACAGTAGACCATCACCATTGACCATTTCCAAGTTTGTGTGTCTTATGTCTGGACCCCCTCTGGTAGGTGAGCAGTCTGGGGATGGATCCCTTCTTGGAATTTGATCTTTAAGTGCCTCAAATAGAGTAAACCTATAGAATTACACAGTGGGAGCCAGTGCTCCTGAGATCGCCATTGATTGGAATATTTTTTACAAAGCAAGTTCACTTCAGACGTCATCTTAAGGACTTCTGATCCATGTTGATTCCTTGTTCTCTATTTTCGGCTGGGTTAAAGGAACAGCATTATTATTGTCATTAAGCTATATGATAAATAATAATTATTATTAAACAACTTGAAGAGGGGCACATTTCATTACAGCTGAGTTTAATTTTTAAGTTTGGACCGTTCTTACTGATCCCCATTAACTTCTTTCACTTTCTGGATTGAACATGTGTTCTTAAGCCTGAAATGCATAATAAGCAGGAGAGGTAGACTGGAGCCAGGCTTTAAATGCCAAGTTGCCTAGTTTAGATTTGAGCATAGAGAACTACTTGAGTTTGTCTGATGGGAGGGAGGAGTGGGGATTACTTAAGGGATAAGGATAGAAGCCAGGTTGTTTGTGCCTATCCAGAGCACGGAATGCTGGGTTGTACAGTGAAGCTACCACTCCATGTTTTTGTCTCTTTGACTCTAAGGTGTCCTCTTGAGCTCCAGGGAAGAGCCATGTTTCCATTCAGCCATGCTCACCTTCCATCTTGTGGTTTCATTTCTGTTGAGAATGTCAGTGTTTGTGTTAGTTCATCCATTCTTGTTCTGATTCTGGTCAGGAGACAAGGGTCTCACACTTAGGCTACCAGTGCTTCTGTTACTGGACAGTCCAAGGACTGCATGATTCTGTGCCAGCCTCGCGGAAGCAGAAGGCCGCTGTCCGTGTTGGCCGAAGAATCTATCAGCTCTCGGCTGCCACTCCTGGAATGAGCCGTTTGTGCTGGAGCTCAGTGTACTCAGTCACATGCTGGAAGGATCATCCAGATGACCTGGACGCAAATCCCTGGTGACCCTTTTTCAGCCTCAGGTTTCTAATAATGGTCGTACCCCATGTGCTGGTGCAGGGTCACGTAGATGGCCTGCACAATGCTTGGCAAGCCTTAAAGTGTCTAGAGATGTTTCTCTTCTCCTCCTCCATTGGTGCTGCCACCGCCAAAGATACGTTCACTCTTTGTTGGCACAAATGTTGAGGGTCTTGGGTCCCCACTGAGGCCTGAAGAATTAGTCAGGGGGAGCACAGCCTAATCAGAATTAAGAAATGGATGCTTGCTAATTGGGTGTTGATGAAAATCATGTCTGAGGCTCCGAACGATTCTCCTCAACTGATCTGATCTCCATCTTCCCTTCCAGCCTATATCCGCTTTCACCTCATCTCGCCCTTGATCCAGAAGTCTGCTTCCAAGTAAGCCCGCTTCTCTTTTCCTGGGGGTGGGGGGAGGGCATGGTTTTGTTTCACTTAATTAATAATAGAACATGATCATGGATACTCTGGTTATGGAGAAGAGAAGGTTCTAATGGCAGGGATGGGGGTTCCCCTTTAGAGTAACTTGCTTTGGCCAGTGAGACACCTCCCCTCCCCCCCACCCTGTCTCACTTTAATCTTTAATCTTGGAGTGATCACCTATCATCGTGGGCCTTGTTTTATTTAAATCATGAGAGTAATAACAGACACTGAAAAGGAGAAAGTGGTTTGCTGACAGGTGCTGTTGGGATTCTCAGTGATGGCTACTGCTCCCAGGAGCCTCCTCCTGGGTGCTGACTGATTACAGTGAACTTGGAGCGACTGCCCGGGGGAGAATTAAAGAAAAAATTGTCAGAGACACACAGCCTGGAGGGGCCCGAGCATTCTGAGGCAGAATGTTTAATTGCTCCTTTAAAAAAAAAAAGATTTAACTAAAAGCTCAATGAGAGGCGGTGCATAAAGGCCAGTAAAGGCCTGTCTGGTTGTTGGTGCAGAGGTGACCAAGGACCCTTTTCACCTTTGTGGATGTCACAGCACGACCAGGGCCTCCCCTTGGACCTCCGTGACTGGGCCGGAGCCATGGACAACGGAGGCCACCCCAAAGGCCAGGTAGCCAGGGCTGGGCAGTGCAAGAGGTTCCGGCCCTGAAGTCCAAAGACTTGGCTTCAAAGTTAGGTTACAGGACCTGATTTGGAAAACATGTAAACTGTTGGAAACACGGTGATCAGATAAGCTCATGGAAGGCAGAGCCCGAGTGCTCCTGTCTCCCGGGCTGCCTGGTGGCTTTCTCTTTGATGGTGCCGGGAGGCTGACACATTTCCCTTTTTGTTCCCCTTCAGTGTGGTGCTGTTTGACATCTTTGTGAACATCCTCACCCACAACCTGGCCGAGCCCGCCTATGAGGCAGATGTGGCCCAGCTGGAGTACAAGCTGGTGGCCGGAGAGCACGGCCTGATTGTGAGAGTAAAAGGGTTCAACCACAAGCTACCTGTGAGTACCCAGCTCGCCGTGGCGCCAGCACCAACAGGGACATCGGGAAGGGCTTGGAGGCCGGGCTGAGGAGTTGGGATTCGGTCCCGTGGCCTACTTTCAGTGAGGAGGTGGCAAGGTTAGACTTGTGCTTTTGGCAGCTGAGGGGGCCTGGTCCATGTTCTTGGGGGAGGAGGGGGTTCTGGACAGGAAAAAGGGAGGATAAGGAAGAGGAACAAGTCAAGGAGGAAGCTCTGGAGACCTGAGACTGCTCTGTCCACAGAGACAGAGACCCCAGCAGGAGCTGCGGCCACATTGACCGAGCACTGTAGGGTTCACTGAGAGCGGGCGGGCACCCTTAGCCTTTTAGCCCACCTCCCTGGGAGCACGAGGTGCCTTCGGAGTCTGCTCTGAAAAGCTCATGCTCAGTGCCTGGGGTGCAAGACAAAAATCTGGGGAGCCCACTGGTGCCCAGGCAGGCAGTTAGAAACACAGGACAGGCAGCAGAAGGTGGAGCTTGGGAAAGGGGCCTACGAGGAACTGGGGGGGCAGGAGAGAGCAGCAAGGCCGCCCGAGCCATGATGCAGAGTGAGCAGGACGCGAGCAGTGCTGGCGACTGCCAGTGACAAAGACAGGAAGCATTATCAACAGGCAGTGGAGGGAGGGAAGTGGGATCCAGGGTCATCGCCATTGGTGAAGCTCCCACTGTGTGCCAGGAAACGTGCTCCTGCCCTCAGGAAGTTCACAGTCTAACAGGAGACACTACAAGGAATCAGATACAGACCAAGGCAGGACAGACAGGGAATGTTAGCGAAGGGAAAGTGCTGGAGCAATGCAGGGTCTGAGCGGGTTCTGGGAGGAAGCCCGGGAGCCGAAAGGACGCAGTTTGTCTGAGGCATTAGGAAAAACCAAAGCAGATGAAAGTTCTGGTCCTGTCAGCAAGAAGTTTGTGGACTTCTGGGCAGCTCCTTTATGGAGGAGTCTGGGGCAGAAATGGTACCGGGCTAGTCAGGAGATCTGAGGTCCACCTTCACTTGTGACCTTGAGCAAGCCACTTGAATTCAACAAGCATTAAGCACCTGCTGTATGCCAGGCCTGGGGATGCTGAGAAAGCTGACAAGTAGGCCTTGCCATGCCTGCCCTCCCCCAATTCTAAAGTGGTCCTGGGAGGAAGCAGATAGAAGGCAGCTTGAGAAGGAAGAGCTCTGAGCAGAAGGACGGAACCCGCCTCAGCTTCTCTTGCGGATTCCTGGGGACAGGGGGACAGCTGCTTGCCTTGTGGCCGGGTGGGAGGCCTGTTGCTTTGGGCCTGGATGCCCCAGGGGCTGGGCCCTGGCTATCCCATGCTCTCTCTGTCCCTTTCAGCTGCTGTTTCAGCTCATCATTGACTACTTGGCTGACTTTGATTCCACGCCTGCCGTCTTTGGGATGATCACAGAGCAGCTAAAGAAGACTTACTTCAACATCCTCATTAAGCCGGAGACGCTGGCCAAGTGAGTGCGCCACCTTGGGCTCAGGCATGATGAGGGCCCGGCTGTGCCCTGGCACATGGCCCAGGGGTGTGGCAGCCTGGTCTCCTGGTCCCTGACCCTTTAGTCCCCTGATTCCCCTGCCCTTGATCAGCTTTAGGCAGCATCAGGCGAGATGATCTGAAGTGTCCCCTCCTCCCTCAGACACACCACCTAAGTTAGGGCCAGGCCCGTTGCCCGAGGGCCGCACGATGCTGTCCCTCTGATTCCCTTGTCCCCCCTCCAGAGATGTGCGGCTCTTGATCCTGGAATACTCTCGGTGGTCCATGATTGACAAGTACCAGGCCCTCCTTCAGGGCTTCACCATAGAGGCCCTGCTCAACTTCGTGAAGGAGTTCAAGTCCCAGCTCTTTGTGGAGGGCCTGGTGCAGGGGAACTTCACAAGCAAGGTGCGAGCGGCCCCTCTCCTGCCCTGCTCGGCGGGCCTTCTCACCTTCCAGATCCCGGGATACGTCTTGTCTTCTCCCCCTTCTGGACTGTGCCCTTTACAGAGTCTGTCTTGCCCCCCGGGACCCCTAAGAGCCCAGCCTGGCCCAAGGACGTCCTGAGGCTCACTGGGGCACTCAGGCCGAGGACTCTCATACAGATCACCCACTGTAGATGTAGATGCCCTAGGGTCCTGCTCTAAAAGACACCCAGAAGCTCTTGGAGATGGGACCCCCCATCCCTTTTATTAGTGGCCCATGGCAGAGCAGGGTGGCTGGTGGGGAATGCTGGAGGGGGCGGCTGCCAAGTATTTATCTTTCCCCCCCCCCAGGAGTCCATGGACTTCCTGAAGTATGTGGTTGAGTGAGTATCTGGTGCTGGGGCTTTTCTTCTTGGGACACTGTGGGCACAATGGGGCTTGCGGGAGGGGTTCAGGGGCCATGTGGGGCTCAGCCTGCAGCACTGGGGTGAGCAGGGACAAGCCGGCTGCTGGGCCCAGCCTTACTGGCCATGTTCTCCTCCAGCAAGCTGGATTTCAAGCCCCTGGAAAAGGAGATCCCTGTCCAGTTCCGCGTGGTTGAGCTGCCCGGCGCCCACCATCTGTGCAAAGTGAAAGCCCTCAACAAAGGGGACGCCAACTCTGAAGTCACCGTTTACTACCAGGTCCATCTCCGCGGGCGTTGTTCCTGGGGGTGACTCTAGCCTTGCTGACCTGCCCAGGGCCCGAAGCCCAGAGCAAGGGGGTGGGGGCCTCGGCGTGGAGCAGAAGCCTCCCCGTGATGGGTTCAAGGGCCTGGCCCATCACCTCACGTCAGTGCTCTCTCTGGAGAGATGGAGGCGCCAGGCCCTGGTCAGAGGTGTGCAGGCTGGGGGCTGGCTCCGTCTCTTTCCTGCAGCCATTGCTGTCTTCCTTCCTGGCCTCCTAGGGAGATGGGGTTCCATCAGTCAGGGAGGAGCAGATCCAGATTAGCTCATAGTACTCCTCCCTCCTCTGACCCACTCACTCTTTGGCAGCCCGGCCCAGAGGGCACCTGGGGTGGCAGGAGGGTGTGTGGGGGGGGATAGTCGTGACAGGAGGCCCCCAGCCTCGTTCCAGGATTCAACTTTGTCTCCAGCAGAGGACTCCCCTATTAGCCAGCCTTGAGCAGCTCGCCTGTAGTCTAATGCGTGTCTCTTTTCAGTCAGGTGCCCGGAGCCTGAAGGAGTACACTCTCATGGAGCTGCTGGTGGTGAGTACAGCTGGACATCCCTGGAGGTTGTGTGGGAGGGAGAAGGGCCCCTGGGCCTGGGGAGGAGGGGAGGCCCAGGGCGAGGCCTGAGGCCTCCTTGTTGGATTGCAGATGCACATGGAAGAGCCTTGCTTTGATTTCCTTCGCACCAAGCAGACTCTGGGGTGAGTGGAAGGGCCCCAGCAGAGGAAACTGGGGAGGGGTCTCCCAGCCAGAGGAGCTGCAGGCCATTGGGCTACCTATGGGGACAGCAGAGGCAAAGGCTCTAACCACGGTCTCCCCTTGGGGCAGGTATCACGTCTACCCAACCTGCAGGAACACGTCAGGGATTCTGGGCTTCTCTGTCACCGTGGGGACTCAGGCTACCAAGTTCAAGTAAGTGTGGTCGGCCTGGGCTTCCCGCCATTCCTGGGCTGATGACGGCTGGCCCCATGAGCCTCTGCCAAGGACTTCCCTGTGGTACCCCCTTCTCAAACCTGCTTCTTTACCTAGAGGCGGCACGGGAGGGTCTGGGAAGGCCGTGGTGGTCTGAGCAGGCAGGAGTAGCTCACAGGGAGGCTGCCCAGAGGCTGGCTCTCCCCCCTGACCAGCATGGGAGTTGACCCGCTCCATTGGGAGAAGAAATCCCTTCTTTCTTCTTCTGGTATTTCCTGAGATTTGAGGGAATCTTGGTCTTGGTGGCGCAGGGGCAGCTTGGGACTAGTCCGGCTCCCAACTCCCCAGGCCTGAGATGGCTTTTAAAATGGGTTTTCAGCTCTGAAGTTGTCGATAAGAAAATAGAAGAATTTCTTTCTTCTTTTGAAGAAAGAATGGAGAACTTAACCGAAGATGCTTTTCATACTCAGGTAAAGGGCCTGGTGGGACCCCCGCACCAAGACCCCTAAATAAGGAATCCAGTGACCTGGGAGGGAGGAGGTGGGTGGGAGCTCCCCAGTGCACCCTGTTCAGGGGCCGTCACTCGCCGCCCTAGGTCGTGGCTCTGATCAAGCTGAAGGAGTGTGAAGACACGCACCTCGGGGAGGAGGTGGACCGCAACTGGAACGAGGTGGCCACCCAGCAGTACCTCTTTGACCGCCTGGCCCACGAGGTAAGGAGGCTTGAGCCTCACTTGGGTTGGCTGATTCATCAGGCCCTGGACTAGGTCCGAGAGTAGCGCCAAGATTAGACAGGACGACAGCCCCGGAGGACAGATGAGCCGGACCCCGTGGCCTCGGGTGCTGAGTGCAGGAGGGATTCCAAAGGGCCCCTTGTGGGGGGCAGCCTGAGCCAAGGCTCCAAGGAGCAGGGGGGTTGTGCCAGGGGCCAGCCTGGCGTGGCCAGGATGTGGGCACTTGGGGAAAACCTGTGGAAGACAAGTTAGCTAGAGCTTGAAATGCTGAGCAGATGTGGAGGGTCAGGCTCAGGGAGGAGAGGCCCAAGGCCGAACTGCTGGCTCTCATCCAAACACTGATGGGGGGGGGGGGGGGGATGGCCCAAAGAGATGGCAGGCACAAATAGAGCAGCTCAGTCAAGGTAATGAGGTGCATTCTGTTTGGGGCAGGGGACACCCCCCCCCAACTGGGTTTAGTGAAACGCTTTAGGATCCACAATGCAGGAAAGCCCCAACTAGACTAGGCCACCAGGTGGAAGGGCATCATGGAGGTAATGGCAGGGTATCTCTCTGGATAGAGGGGTCTCCTCAGGAGTCAGAAACTGGGGTAGTACTGAGAAAGACCTGGGCTGGAAGCAGTTTTTCCCAGGGTGACAACAGATAGCAGTGGGGGGGGGCAAGGGGATTCCCCAAACCACTTGGGGTAAAACATGGCCTTGGAGGCAAATGAAACTAGTTAGGGGAAGAGTGTCCCAAAGGTCAGGGCCGGGGTGCAGTCTGGGGGCTGAGATTGGAGAATGGTGACTGCTGGGAATGAAGACACCAGCCAAAGGAGCGTGTGGTCGAGGCGCATGGATGGATGTCCAGGAGGAGGATTTGGGGGTGCCCGATATTGTGTGAACTGGAGTCTGTGAGAAGGATGACTGACTCCTTTATGGAGTAGAAGGGCAGTTTCAGAAGAATTTGTGTCAGGAAACAGGTGATTCCTGAGGAGCTGCACCCATCCCAAGGTTGATCCATTCTCTCTCTTGCCTTATGTTCTGGGGTCTCTTGGAGGCGCGGCCTTGGCCACCCCATGACCCATTTCTAAAAAAAACTACAGCTGTGGGGGAAAGTTGGGAGCATTGAGCCACTTCTTATCAACTCCTATGATTCTCAGCCCCTCTTCAGCCTCTGAGCTAATTGCCTGGATCCCCCACTGCCCAGGCCCAGCCCTCACTCTAACCTCTGCCACTCCAGAGTGAGGCTCCTCTTCCAGACCCCTTCCCCAGCTCTTGCCAAGACCACTTGTTTTCACTTCCTCCACTACTTCCCCCTGACCTTTGGTCACCTCAAGACCCCCAAGTCTGGCCCCGTCACCAGGTGGCCTTTTCATTTTCAAGGAGTGCACAGATCCTCACGTTTGGTTTTTTCTTTTGTCCCCTGGGAAGATTCAAGCTCTCAAGTCTTTCTCCAAAGTAGACCTGGTGAACTGGTTCAAGTCTCATAGAGGAAATGGCAGCAAAATAGTCAGTGTGCACGTGAGTAGGGCCTGGCTTGAAGCTGCTCCCCGGGCTCCACTTTCCCCCTTTTCTCCTGGTCTTTCCTTTGGCAACGCTATTTGGGGGGGGGGGGAGAAGGGAGGTGGAGAGCGCACCCCTCACGGGTGCCCACTCCCTTCCAGGTTGTCGGCTACGGCAAATATGAGACAGAAGACGAGGACCCTTCTGCCACATGTGAACCCTCCAACTCCTCCTACGACGAGGTGGCGCAGCTGACCTACTTGCCGACCTCTCCTCTGCTGGCAGATGCAACTATCCCCATTACTGATATCAGGGCTTTCACATCGACACTTAACCTTCTCCCCTATCATAAAATAGTCAAATAAACTGCAGTCTCTTTGGCCTGAGCAGTGTGTAATTTGTATGTCTGACAGCACCCCGCCCCCACGGAGTCTGCAGCCGCTGGAGAACGCGTGCTACATCATGGCTTTTTGAATCGCAACTAACAGATCCCAAGGGGTACACTTGGAACCCGGGGGGAACCCTTCTTCCCCGTTCACTTGTAAAAGTTTCTCTGGAGAGCGCCAAGAGTCTAGGGCCGATGGAACAATGATGTTTTCAAAAAAGATTTTAAATAAAGACAGCCCTTTGTGTTTCTGTATTTACCTTTAATTGGTGTTCATTTAAAAAAAAAAAAAAAAAACAATTATACCTTCATGGTGGGGGGGAGAGGCGATTCCCACAAGCCCCCAGCAAAACCAGCAGCTGGGTCTTAGCTGCCCCATCAGCTCTACCTTAATTAACAAGAGAAACCGACCCATCTAACTGCCATCTAAACTGGCTATTTTGAGGCCAGTCAAGTCCATCTCTGGCCGACTTGAGTTCAAAGAAAAATAAAAACACAAAGAGGTTTGGAAAATTACTTTATGAAGCCTTAAGATGCCGCCCATAGTGACTAGAGTAGCTAGCTAAGGGTTAGCTAGAATCAGGAGTTCAACTGAAAAATAAAAATCCAGCAATTTTGAGAGAATCAAATGCTGCAACATTTGATCGGCGAATTTGCTAATAGTGTCCGTCTGTCTGTCCGTCCCTCCGGAGGAATCTATTTACAGATGTCAAGTGAAGATTTCCATCCATCCTTCCGTCTGCCCTTCTGTTTAGATGTGGGGGTGTGGCTGTGTGTGTGTATATATATATATATGTAACATGTATATATAGCTAGAAGCCCAGACTGAGACCTGTACCTTGGCAGCGACACTAGAGTCCGTCCCCAGGCGCACGCGCGCAGCTCAAGCCCCAGATCTAGAACAGATCTGTCCAACCCAAGTCAAGCTCTAGTGACTGCCACCGAGAGTGAAGGAACCGTGTCCTGCTTTAATTGTTCACCTGCATCAGTAAGTCCAGTATCCCTGAGATAGGAACCACTGCAAAGAGAAGGGGGCACTCCCCCCACAAGCCCCCCGCTGCTTGGGGGTGTTGGGAGAACTCGGGCCGGCCGGGCGGCACCAGTGCCGCGGGCCCCTTGAGCGCACCGTCAGTGTTTGGCGGCCCCGAGTCGTTTCAGTAATGGCTCGTCGTATACCCAACACTCTCCATCTTCGTGGAATAACTACAAGAACAAGGGAAGGACTTCAGAGCTGCTCTCAGGGTCCTACCCCCCCTCCCCCTCCCTGGCCCCGGAGCAGCTGGTACACACCCTGGTCTCCCACTGGACGTCTTTCTCCTTCCTCTCGCGCGCCTCAGCTCTCTGCCTCTCTTCTAGCCTGTGCTTGGCCTCCGTGGCCGCGTCGATGTCTCGGATCTTCAGGTTGTAAGTGACGTCCTTCCAGAGGCTAAAGAGACGGAGCCCGTTGCCGTCAAGCCGACCCACTGAGCCAGAGCCCCCTCCAACCTCGGCACCCTCCCGGCAGCGGGGGAAGGTGGCAGAGGACCCTGGTGCTGCTACGCGGTTTGGGGAGGCTGCGCGCTCCACCAGATTCCTTACCAGCGTGACTCGTACTCATTCTGGTCTTCCAGCTTCCTGACTTTTTTCTTGATGATAGGCATCTTCTTGGTATCAATGAAGACAGTATTTTCCTGGGGAATAAAGGCTCTGCTGGGCCCAGGCCCACACACATCTCCCCTCCCTCCCCCACACCTCAGCTATCTATGGGGAAACAAAGAGTGCTGGGTACTTTACCCCTGTTGCAAACTTGGCATACATGACACCGTTCCACTCCCCCTCGATCGAGCAAAAGGACTTCTTGTCATTTGGGGGGCTGAAAAGCAAAGACACGGCCTGATCAGCAGCCGGAGGCCCACGGCAGGGTGGGTAAGGGACAGGGTCAGTGGGGGAGTGTGCCCTCCAGGCCAGGGGTCCCGGGGGGGGGGGGGGGGTCAGAAGGCTCAGAGGCTCCCCTGCCGAAGTTACTTGAAACTTTGGTTAGGTCTCAGTTCCTTCCTCTCTAAGGAGGGCACAGCTGTGGCCCTCGGAGGTCGTACTGGCAGCGGCCGGGTGCCCTGGGGCAGACAATGCCCGCCATGAGGACCAGGAGAGATACCTACAAGATTTCTGCCGTGATTCGGTGCTTCTTGCCCCCGTAGAAGGGCTTTGTGTGGAAGACGATGTTGGCGCTGTAGCCAGTCTTGGAGCAGTTGATGGTGCATTCTCCTCCCAGCTCCACCCAGGGCACTGTGAGAATAGACCTGCAAAACCCAAAAGGGGCTCAGGAGGCGCGTGTGTGCCAGAGGTGATGGGTGGGGGGCTTGGCTGGGGGTAAAGAGAGGGAGGGAGGAAGCCACTTTACTTGCCTTCCATAGCCATTGGGAAAAGTGAGGATATAATGTTCGTCATGATCAAGACAAGAGACACAACCTGTGGGGAGAAGGCCAGAGAGCACAATGAGGCAGGCACCAGGTCCTGCGCCCACAGAGATGTCCCAAAGCAGAGGGTTTTGCCCATCTCCTGGGGAAGGACAGGGTACAGAGTGGAGGCCACAAAGTCCCATCTGTGCCAAACGCCACCACGGCCCCACCCCGGGCAGCCCCGCCCTCACCTTGTCCGATGTTGTGCACACCAATGGACATCCCCAAGAACTTGGACTTGGTCCAGATATGGGCGTTGAACTGGATGCGCTTGTTAAAGCACTCGGCATAAAAAGCTGAAACTGAGAACAGAGATGTGCGCTGAGCCTCACCACACTGGCCAAGAGGCCGCCCAGGCCGGCCACACGGACCCGGGGTCAGAGATGGACAGCCTGGCCTGTGGGTGGTTTATCTCCAAAATTAAGCCAGCAGCCTCCAGTGACCACCCTGGCCCTGCTTTCTGCCCCCTCCTGGCTATGGGTAGAGGCCAGGCCAGGACGCCACTTCTGTAGCAGTTCGGGCAGATTCACTGCCTTGGCCCACTAAGAAGCCCCCAGGGTGGGCTGTGTCTGGTCATCCAGGCACCACTGAGCCCAGTGTGCCAGCCTCAGCATAGGCAAGGAAAACAAGATTAACCCTTGTGCTGCCATCATTGGGACAGGGAATGGAGAGAACCCCATAAAGGAATAGAGTTGGGGATGAGGAAGAACGGGGCATGCATTTGGGAAATGCCTGCTGCCCCTAGTACAAAGGCCCCTCCACCTACTCCCATGCCAAGGGGCACCAGGGGGCCCAAGGGAGAGCCGTCAACGCCTCCTGCAAGGGCTGTGGTCATCTGAGGATGGCTCAACATGGCCAAAGGAAGAACTCTTCTGACCCTTGAAAAGTTCCAGGACCAGCTGCCACTTACTGGGTGGGTGATGGGAGACCTGTTCTGCCACAAACGTCACACAGTTTTTGGAACCCCAGGGCACGGGGCCTTCAGACATGGGCTCCTGCCAAGAGAAGCACAAAGACCCAAGGCCATCACCATCTCATCTCCAGCTGTCTCTGCCCACCCCCTCCCCCGTCCCATTGGTCACTTCCCCTGGACAGAAGGAGCCCTGCTTGGCTGCTCTGGGGGCCCCCATGAGCTCATTTCTATCCCAGAGTCTTCAGCTGGACCCTGAGAGTCTTCCCACTCTGCAGGCCAAAAGTCCTGGCTTGGCGACTAGCTGGCCGGGGGCTATGCAGGACCAGCCCCAGAGTCTGTGCCACTCACCGCGTTCTCTTCATTTTCCATGGGCAGCGTCCAGTGGCATTGAAAGATCTCGCCCAAAATGGGGTTGTACGGCTTTTTAGCCACTGACCCTTTCCTTCCTGCATGGAAGGCAGAAAGGTACCATCTTACGACCTGTACCATTCGGTCCTTTGCATCCTTCTGGTCACTGATGCTGAAAGGAGAAAACCAGACGTCAGTGGTCAGTGGTGCTCCCTCTGAGGGAAGGCCACACTGCGAGGCCCCAGGAGCACCGGGCTCCCAGACCTCATGTCCTGCGGCCTCAGCCCACATGAGACTCTGTGTTGAGCAGCCCCCGAGGGCCAAGGCCAGTGAAGGCCGAGCCTGCTGCCAGGGCTGCCCAGTCTGGGAATCAGCAGAACAGCCTGGAGGCCCTGACACCGTCCTGGGAGCCGCCATCAAGGTGACCGAATGCCCAGGGAGGAGGAAAGCCCTCGAACAAGCTGGGAAAGGTCCGTCACCATCACCTCTTTGGCAGGACACAGAGACCTGCTCCAAGGACCCAGAAAATGGGATGGGCTGGTGGGGGAGCCTGAGAGGCTGACAAGAGGGAGGAGGTGGGGTGGGGCCTGGGCTGAGGCAAGCCCACATGACTGACCATCGGGGATGACCCAGGACATGTGCTGGGGCCCGGGGGAGCACAGTGGTGACTCAGGAGAAGGTCTTATGCTCAGGGGCTAAAGAAAGGGGATGAGCCCCATGGAGAGGGCGACCTCTGAGGGGGGGGTTGGCTCTGGCCAGGTCAATGCCCCTGCCTTGGGCTGGCTGTGGCCGCTGCCATTCCCAGGAGTGCTCGGACCCTGGCTGAGTTAACGAGACGGTAATCACCAAGAGCCACGGGGCTCCAGGCCCAGGGGGTCACGAGGAGAAGACACGGGAAGAATGGGAGAGCAAATGCCAACACTGCCATCCGCCATGCCCGGCAACTCTGCCAAGTCCAATATGGCCAGAAAAGGTGACAAAAACATGCAGACATGACCTGAGACCACAAGAGGGCGCCACACTGTGGTATCAAGGGCCTGAAGTCATCAAGTTCTGATCTCACAGCTCAAAGACAAGAACCCTGGGACCTCGGGCACACCCCGCCCCCTCAGCACCTCCGGGGGTCTTTCAGCCGTATTCCATGGCTGGCCATTTTCTCCAGCCTGTCTGACAGACGAGGAAACTGAGGCAGTTGGGAGAAGTGACGTGCTGGGCTCACATGGGTCTGAGGACTAAAACTCAAAGCCTCTCAGGCTCTGGACTGAGTCCCCTCAGGGCTGCGGCAACCAGAAAATGGGAGGACGTTGGCACAAGGACCTGGTGCCCGCCTGGTGCGCAATAGACCGCTAATGACGCTTTCTTCCCACCCCCTCCCCACTGAAGACAGGAAAGACTTAGCGAGCGTCGTGACCCACCTCACAAACAAATCTGGGTGTGCAAAAAAGTCAGCGTACATTTCCAAAAGTGACCTTCTTTCAAGAATGAATGTTGGGAGAACCACCTGAGGGAGACAGAATGTCAGTCACCAAGCCCTCTCCCTCCCCCCGGTCTCTCTCCTCCTATCTTTGTCTCTCTATCTGTCTCTGTGTCTCTTATTTCCGTCTCTGTCTCTCACACACACACCCCCACCAAACTGTGCAATGGTCGGGGTTTATATCAAGAAGGAGAAAGAAAACATTCCAGCGCCATGGCTGGCGAGTGAGGGGCCATGAGCCTACAAACAGATGCTGACCAGGTCAGAGACCACACGGCGGCTGGGGCTCAGCAGTGGGAGGAGGGACACTTTCCTGGGCACTGTGGGAGCGTTCGGGCTGATGCTGGGGGGTTTCTTGGGTCTGAAGCAGCATCTTTCACTAAGCAGTGATTTGGGGTGGGGACAGGAGGCTACCCAGGAGGTCCTGAGGAAGTGGGACTGTCTAGGGGCCCTGAGTTCGAGGGTCTGTTAACTGATCTCCAGGCCTGGAAGGCTCCCCCTTTGCTTCTTAGATACACAACTCAGCTTAAACCTCCCCTAACTTCTAGAAGAGGTACTTCTCAGCACAACCCACAGCCAGTGCGGTCCTCTCAGACAGAACCTTTTACTTCCAGGGCATCTGTTATAAAATAAATACACAGGAGCTCCTAGGCTGACTCGCCACTAAAATGTGAATTTCCCAAGGGCTGGGACACTAAGCACTTAATAATTGATTGTTAACTGACTTCTTATGAGTGACGGGTGAGTGACACCACCAAAGGCTACGCCAGGCAGCCCCAGGTGAATCTGAACTGAGGACTTGGGCTCAGCTGGCCTGGAGGCCGGGCTGCCCCTGCCGGCACTGCCCTGAGCTACCTTAGCCTGGCCAGGGAGTCTCTCGTGCATCCCACTTTCCTCCCTCTTCCTTTGCTCAATTCTGGTCATGTATACCTTTCTGCCAATAAAACTGCAAAGCCTATGGATGTGGGTCTGCCGCTTCCTTTCCCTCCTCTGTCAATCAGCACTTTCTGATATTTGTTACTTTCTGCCCCATGCAGGGCACGCATTACTAAATATCGCCTAGCCTCCCAAACAGCCATGATCCAAAGCCAGACTGCTGTTCCCTACGAGAGGATGCTGTAGTGCTCAGGGTCCCAGGCTCACCTTGGTAAGGTCCATTCCCAGCCTGACCTGGGACAAGAGATGCATGATGACGCTCTTATGCTCCTCCACGGAGCCGGCCTCCCCGTCATCGTCGCGGTCATCATGGCAGTCAAACAGGTCTGAAAAGCAAACTGCACTCACTGACCATCCACAAACAAGGGCCCATAGCCCAGCGCTCCGGTGATATCCCTGCGGCTACCCCTCAGTTGGGGCTCACTCACCGGCATCACTCATCCCATTGGATATGGAGGAAATGAGGGACTCTGTGGTGTCGGGGCGCTTTAAACTGTTCCCTGAACTGCTATGGGTCAAGACGGAGGCTGATCCCGAGGAACTGAAAGATAACAAGCTGTTTTAAGGAGCTGTCCCCTATTCAAGCCCCAGGGGACTAGGCCCGACTCAGGCCAGACCCCTTCGGGCAGGGTTTACTGCACTTCAGACTCTGGCCAAAGCTCCCAAGGGAAGAGCCTTCAGACACACTGACCCAAATGCTCAAAGAAAGCTTAATCTAGGAGTCGGCCAAGGCCAAACTCAACTTCCCAAGTGAGGGTCTTAGCGGACCCCACGCGTGCAGACAGAGATAAGTCTTAGCACGTGGCATCGGCTGGCTTTGCTGGCGTCATAATCGTCAGAGCAAATCACAGGGACTAGGGACAATGAAATGAAACAACAATTCTGGCTTTATGGAGCTCTTCATAGATTTTCAAATCTTAAATCATGTTTTGCACACAAAGCAACTGACTATAGATGGGCTGACATCTCATGCCTGCAAAGACAGACGGTCCACTTCAGGCCTGCTAGCCATCACACCTTATTTTGGGCTATATTTGTGCAAAAATGTTTTTAATTTCCTATTATCTCTTTGATGGTGACGATCAAGTATTCCCACACCTTTATTTAAATACCTCAGGAGCAGTAAAGTTGGTGATCAATATTTGTAAACATCTCTATGGACCACGGGGAAAATCACCTACTCCTGGCAACTAAGAAAATGCCAAGTGACTCGGGGCTCTTACAACATATAAAACAATCACTATTAATATTGAAAATAAAAGTGACCAATCAAACACTATGAAATGCTGGATTACACTCCCCACACATGGCAGGAGGGAGCTCCATTGTTCTCTCTATCCAGCTGACACACAGGCTCTCAACTGAGGCTCTGTGGATTGGCTTTTAAAGTCGTTTATTGATTCTTTTTGCACAGACTGGGTTTCCTCTGTGATCCTAGGTCTTGTACTTGATGCACTTCAAAGTATCCTTCTAAGACAAGTCCATGGGCTTTAAATTTAAAGCAGGATACAGTCAAAGGAAGGCTGGTGCAAAGGATACAAACTACCATTGTGCTTAGTACTTATGCACTACAACCCCACCTACAACCCAGGACTATTTTCTTTAATAAAGCAAAACACTGTCTCAAAAGATGCTCTTCTGTTATTCAAGATAATTTTTGGTCTCCAGTTCTACATTCTCCTCCTTCCCAAACCAGTGAGAAGGCAAGAATTAAGGCTTTCTTCCCAGGAGGAGTTTCCCAGTCATACATTATAATCATTCCATCCAGGTTCCTTGGAAGACATAAATCAGGGAGCTGTCTGTTCACCAAAGATCATAGCTGGGCCACATGAGGTCTAGAGCAGAAAGTTGAAAAGGGTTCAGTATTTCCCACTTGGTACTTTTGCAGATGACACTATATTGGTTGTATATCTAGGCCCAGACATGGCAGTCTCCTGAAGAGACCTGTAACTGCTCTTTACAGCCCTGTTCTGACCATACTCAAAAGAAAAGATCAAATGGATGAACAATGTGCTTTGCCCTGTTTGTTTTTGTTAGGATTACAAGGTGAGAACTCAGGTTGTCTGGACAGTGACAAGGTGAAATCAGGTTGTCTGGACAATTACAAGGTAAGAACTCAGGTTGACTTGACAGTTCTCTGGCTCAAACCTTTGGTTTGGGCCTTTAAAGGGAGTTTACACGTTAGGAATTCTAAGAGGAGCAAGTTCATTGGTGGAAGTATTTCCCCATGCCCCGTTGAGTTCTTACACACCCATTCTCTGGGAGGATAAAAGAAGGGCAGCATTGGGTCTGAGAGAATTGACTCTGGGCTAGAGTTGTGACACCAGGCAGGCTGAAAGGAGACAGTCTGATTTGGGGAAGG
Source organism: Sminthopsis crassicaudata (assembly GCF_048593235.1). Taxonomy (NCBI): domain Eukaryota; kingdom Metazoa; phylum Chordata; class Mammalia; order Dasyuromorphia; family Dasyuridae; genus Sminthopsis; species Sminthopsis crassicaudata. Next base: position 24,014,317 of record NC_133620.1, read on the forward strand.
ACAAGAGCTGGAGGAGATTCAGAGCTCCCAAGAAACCTGTGCACAGAGGAAAAGATTTTACAGATCTCTTCCCAGAGAAGGATTATAATTGAGCAGACGACTGGACCCTCACAATTCAAGAACTTTACATGTTTTGACCTATATTCTTAGGAGAGACAACACAGATGAATGAATTGGGCTCAGAGTTGAATAAGAGGAAGAAAATAGAAGGGGAATAACTTAGAAAGTGCAAATGACCTAAAGTTCTCGTTGGAAACAAAGGTCTTTCTTGGAAATATCAACATCCTATCAATATTGCTGATGGGCAGACAACATGAAACAATAGCCTTTTGAGAACTGGAAATGGACACCAGCCAAAGGACCAAATGGTCAGACACAAGATCTGCTCATCTGTTTTCCAGAAAGTGCCAAGTACAGCAAACAGGAATTTACAAAATTTTTAATACAACCAATGTCAGTTTTCAAGATTATCTGAAAAACAGATGATTATTACTTGTCATTTAACAGAGAAAGTCTTTCAAATCCCACTAGCTGAGAAAAGAATCCTAGGGTTGCCATTCAGTGTAGACCCTACCCAAGTCTCCCCAATACCAACACTCAGCAGCTTGGCCTCCCCCCTTGAAGTTCTCCCATTAGGCGAGTTACTTCCTTATCAAAGTATTCTAAGGTATTCCTGGACAATTCTTAATTGTCCAGAAAGTTTTTCCAAATGCAAAGCTTTCTGTAACTCCTTTTCCATTTAGTTTTGCTCTCTGAGGCTGAGCAGAAGACTTCCACTTCCTCTTTGTGACACCAGTGAAGGCAATGGGAGATAATGAACAGAAGTTGGACTTGAAGCTAGAAAGACAGATCTGACTGTTACCCATGATATTATTTCTTTTGTGACCTTGGACATCACTTGGAACTTCTACATCTGCAAAATGAAAATACGACCCCAAGTACTTCCTCTTTGCCTTGCACAGTTGTGAAGAGGAAATGGGAGAGGGTGTGTGAGGCTCTTGCCAAGAAGGTGAGCCAATGTCCAGGATCCGTACCATTGGCCAAGAGGCTGGGGGAGCTTCGATAAACCCTAATTCCTTTCAAACCTCATCTCCAAGTGGCCTTTATTCTATAATCTGGATTACTTTGGTTACTAAGCTGACACGGCTGCTGCAAGATTAAATCAACTGAGACTAAAGTAGTTCACTCCATTTTCCAACAAACTGGAGAGCTGTTCAAAAAAACTCCCCAAGCATCCAAATATTTAAAAATGAGCCCACCACTTCAAGACCGTCACCTTTCCATTTCTACTTACTCTATGAAGCGCTTTGGGGATGAGCTGCTTTGATGGAATTCATCAGCATCGTAGAATTCATCTTCGCTACTAGAATAAGAAAACTCTGGAACTGTGTTTGGAGACAAGTTGACATGGCTCGGAGATGTCAGGCTGCTGCTAGGTGCTGAATGCCCACTTCCTAGGGAGTAAAAAATACTGAGTTAGGAAAAAGTTGGGAAAGATGGGTAAGTTAAGTTACAAAAAGAGTAGAAGAATTTGATTGAGTTGCACTCAAACTCAAACTGCTTTGATACTGGGCAAAGAAAAGAGTAAACAAAATTAGTAAGAAAAGACCAGAGCTTTTCCTCTGCTGCTCACAGCACAGTTCACAATGGTGTCACTGAAATACTCCCCCCCCCACCTCAGAAAAAAATAAAAATAAAATCAAAGATTATTTCCTTTTTCAGTCACGAGAAAACACATCATTCATACTCCAAGAAAGAAAGTGGAAATTCACTGTCTTAAGAATACAGAGAATTCCAGCTTTCATTTCATATAGTTTTAAATGATTTAAAAAGGAGCCAAGTTATCCCAAAAGAAATGCAAAACGGGTTCTCTGACAGATACTATGCAACTTAAAACTGAGGATTAAGGTGAGAATAACATTTATTAATCACACTAAAGATCTCTCATCTCAGCCTACTCATTAAGAGACTTTACTTATGTGCAAGACAGAATTCCCCACAAATGATAAATAGTTCCGAACCCCAAACAAACACAGAGATGCAAAAAAGCCGACCCCAAGCAACCACCCTAAAACTCTACCCATCTTCAGCCACAATTCGAAGCTACCACCTATGGAAGGAATGAAGTATAAGAAGATGGAAACAACTGAAGCTAGTATTGGTCAGGCCCCAACCTAGAGTAACCAGGGACCAGGGGACAGGTCAGAAGGAAGCCTCCATCTCTCAAAGTTGTGAAGGTCACAGTCATTCCCTAAACAATGTTTTCTATTTTTCTTTCTTGGGGAGCTTTCAGCAGGACTAAGGAAACATTGCAGTTAGTTCCCAGGCATCTGCACATTTCTGAAGCTGGGTTGGGCCGGCTCTGCCACTGGGGCTCTGGATAGTGGGATCAGAACATTTCATATACCACTCAGGCCCAGAAGCTGGAGCAGCTCCTCCATAAAGGCCCAGAAAACAACCACTGCATGAGCTGCCTTGGGCCACATCACTTCATACCAAAGGGGAAAGGTCGTGACTACTAGCCAAGCATCTCAAGCTTCAGTAAAGTCATTTCTTAGGGACCACAGTCATGAGGACATTCTTAAAACTTTAAAATCACAAGTCCCATGAAACATAGGTCAGCAGTGAACCACAGGTGGTCAGAACTAAAAGGTCCCTAGTCAATAGAACCCTAAGGAATCTTTCTTTCCAAAGGAGAAGCTAGAGAGAACCTTAAAATCATGGAACTATTTATTATAGGCAAAAATAAGTGCCCGAGCACTTGAAATATGTCAAGTGACTCTGAATGGGATTCAAATTAACTAATTTGAATTTTCCCTTTTGTTTGCTAATGATATTCCTCATATATTTTAAACAGGGAGAAATCTATTTTCTTAATTGTCATGCAGTGGGTTACTTTGTTTTGTTGGGAGGGGGTGCTAAGGGAGGCAAAAAGAAAGAATAGGAGGGAGCAAAGTGAAGGAGTAGAAGTCCAGAAAACCACAAGGGCAAGAAACGATTCTCTTTCTGTCTTTGTATGCTTAAGGCCTGGCAGACAGGCTCAATTCCAATGGATCTGAAGAGTTCAATGACTTGGAAGATCCCTTCTTCCCATGATGCAGAGAAGCATCCAGCCAACCTGTTCATCTATGCAGAAATGTTTGCCAGTGGAAATCTAATTACACAACACTGAGAGGTCTTCACAAGCAATACATTTAATGAATACTTGTTTGAAAAAAGCTCTTACAATCTCATTTATGAATGAAAAGCTCTTACAATCTCATTTAACTGAAATGTACTTAGGACGAGACCCAAGACACAGGAGACAATAATTTGTATTTATTGAATTAAAAACTCAGAAATTGGAATTGATGTTCACTGACTATTATCAATATATCAATAATATATCAATATTATCTAATATCAATATAAATGGACCGGCTAGCTGCCCCTGCCCTCCTCTGGACTCAACCTCCTTCAAAAGCCATAAGGCTGTGGAACATCAAATGCAATTTGACAGTCTACTGGAAATCTTCTTTTTCTCTTTTAGAAATAAAGCCAAATCACACGACAAACTGAAATAATATACACCTAACACATGTAAAATGTATGGGATTGCCTGTCATCGGGGGGAGGGAATAGAGGGAGGGGGGGTAATTTGGAAAAATGAATACAAGGGATAATATTATAAAAAATATATATATAATAAAAAAAAAAAAAAAAAAAAAAAAAGAAATAATATACACCAAGATGAATGCATGTCAAGAAATGAAAGCAGTCTACATGCTTCTTGTCATTTAAACCTGAAACTCAGGTTTGCTGTATGCAAAGTCTTGACTAGTTCCTCTTTGAAATATCATTAACAGTCTTGTAAAAAAAAAAAAAAAAAAAAATCTACATAAATATTATCCTTAACAAAGAGGCCACAAAAAACTCCCCGCCTTCATGCTTTAAATTATCTATAAGGATTTCCTTGAGCTTTTCATGCCCAGGGTTGTTTTTTTTTTTTTTTCCTTTTTGAAATTCAGAGGATAACTGTGTACACTGTGTCACAGGGAGAAACTAAGCTGAGCAAGAAGATGCCCAGAGCTGGCAATCCAGTTCTTACTGAGTCATCAATGCAGCCTCAGCAAAGGACAAATCAATGGGGGTAAATGAGAAGGAAGCTTCAGGCTCCCCTCAGGCTTAGACTGTAGAGGCCCAACAGTGAAACATTTGCTCCAGAAAAGTAGGATAACTCACATTTAAACCTAAAATCAACCTGAAATCCTATAGAATAAAATTCTGAAAGTCAAAGGAAAAAACAATGAGTCCACAAAAAAAGGAGAAAGCTCAAGGCTAAGCCTCAGAAGCGAAAGTAACCACAAGTTGCTCTTCAGCACTTTAAAAAAGCCATTAAAAATTGCAATTCTTATTTCAGTAAAAACAAAACAAAAAAACCCCACGCAAACAAACAAACACCCCCTCCCCCCAAAAAATAAACAAGATGAAGATAATGAAGAAAAATATTATCACAATGTTAGGGGATCCTCCAAGATGACCCACACTAAGCCACATCCTGAAAAGTTGCAAAATTGCAATTAAATTATAATTACTTCAAATAAATTATAATTAAAGTATAATGATCAATTTCAACTATTCAACTGTCTCAGGTGAAAGTGGCACAACTGAAAAACTCTCAGAGGGTCAGCCATGATAATAAATTTCCCTTCTTCCTTTCTCTAGCAAAGACAAAGAAATGAATTGGAAGACATGAAATGGAAAGATACAGGTTAAACCCTTCTATACCTGTGCTGTTGGGCGTTGGTGTCTGAGGATGTCCCAAAGCAGTGACTCCAGGTCCAACAGGTAGGGAGGATGGACGTGGCTCTGATTTACACGATGGGTCAGATTCTGAGAAATTTGGACAAATGACACAAGGGAGAAAACAGGATGATTAAAAAAAAAAAAAAAAAGTCACACACACACATACACACAGCACTTTAAACTGGGGTCCGTGAATGGCAGGTCAACATTCGGGTCCTCTTCTAGAAAGACTGCTAGCTCCCCCAAGACTGGCTCCTGATAAGTGTGGGGCATGGTATTCATTATGTTGGCTGGTTTTTTTGTTTTGTTTTGTTTTTAATCTCTTAAGATGACAATTCACAGAATAACCTTTTAAGCCTCTGTAAATGTCAAGGAGCAAGCACTCTTCTTTTGGATTTTAAACAATTTTTAAAATGTCTATGCGGAAAGATGAGATGCTAACAACCGTGTCATGGAAAGGTGTGGGAAGCTTGAAATCTTCCTTGTCTGCTTCCTTCATCACCCTATCCCCACAAGTAGCTAGGTATACAGGGCTACTACTCCCCTAAACCCAGGCTAATGCCTGATAACGATCCATTATCCCTCCTGGATCCAAGATTTCTGCTCAATAACAATCACCCCGGGCATCTTGTACATAAGCCAGGGCCCTCACCGAATGACCTTTGAAGATAGTAAGGGTGCTTTCTTCCCCTTCCCTTACTTCTGCCTGGCAGTAAAATTCTGATTAAATAGCTAACTGTGAGCTCGACCGCTCTGATTTGGAAAATGGACCCACTAGCTGCCCCCGCCCACCTCTGGACCCAGCCTCCTTCAAAAGCCATAAGGCTGTGGAACATCAAATGCAATTTAACACCCCCCCCCAATCCTTTCTATCTAGGTAAGAGTGAGCTTGTGCTAGCTTCCTAAGTAACAGAAATACAAAACCAGGTACTCTAATGAATGCTCTTGAACCTTTGCCAAATACGGTACCTGTAGGTAAGACAGTCTGGGTAGGCATTGTGCTGATCACTGGCTCCAAGGGATTGGGCTGATATATTGCATCTACAGGGTTGATGGTACTCTGAGATAAACAAACAGTCATTTTTAATTAACTACATATTGTCCATACTGTCCTTTTCCCATGTAAGAAATATCCCCAAAGATGCTAAGGTCAGCTACACAGATACACGTTTACAAGAGAGCGAAGAAGAAAGGAAAGAAACCCTTCTCCACACAGAGCCCCAAGCAATTGTTATACGTAAGGAAAGCAGAGTAAAGGGGGGGAAACCACAAATCAATATATTCAGACAAAGGGAATCAAAATCACATAGAAAAGGGTTTGGGACATTTAAATTGATACTGACTCTATAAACACATCCCAAGGTCTCTAGGCACTCTGCTGCAACATGTCTCACAACTAATACTTTTTTGCCTTAATCTACAGCAATAGCTAACTAGTGCATCTGGACTGCTTCATACTTGGTTCCTAACATCACAGCGGATGTACAGTGTAAGCTGAAGAAGGCAATTCTCCACGAAGAGCAGAAGACATGAATCTTTGAAATGAAGAAAAACAAACGATTTTCTAAGTTTCAGGAGGGAGAAGAAATAAATGTATATAGTCTATCAAGATTATATCTTTAAAAATCAACCAGATTAGCAAGCCGAAATCATCTCAGACTGGATTCTAATAGCTTCCCTCTTGCTTTGGGATCTTTGAACTTCCACTGGTGCTATGTTTGTTCATTATTATTATTATTATTTTTTAAATTTTTTATCTTTTGTATTTTATATTATTATAGAATTGAATGGTTATTTCTTAAAAAATAAAAACACCCAATCCCTCAAAAAAGCAAAACCCCAACGTCCTAGAGAAAAGCTCCTTGGTGTGGCCAGCGAGGCTAATTTAAATAAACACCCAAGTCCTCATAAAACCAACTCCTTGCATTTCTACAGTGTTCCCTGTTCTGCTCTGAAATTACTGACATTCAAGCTCCTCAGATTGGGGACGTGTCATTCCAAAATATGATGGGTAAAAAGTCAAATCTCCATCTGTTCCCATTCAAGCCTCCTTATCTTCCTAGAAGACAAGGGTTGTTCCTGTCCTCATTTTACAGATGAGGAAGCTGCCCAGGGTCAGAGTCAGCAAGTCTCTAAGGTAGACTTGAACTTCCGCCTGTCCTGAGCACTAGTCCTGCAAGAGCATCCCTGTACTGGGTGAACCACTGGTCTCTGGAGGAATCCAATTTCTTTACACATCTCTCCTGCCATGGCTGTGGCAGGTGTGGCTGTGCACATCCAGGAGATGTCTGTGTCCACCTTCTCCCCCACGCAATGGCTGCGAGGAAGCTGCTCTTCCAGGATTTTCCAAGGGCCCACAATCAATTGGAGGCTCCCCTGACCCAGGAGGACGCTTTACCAGAGTTCTGTCTGATTCTGTGCTCAGCTGTGAGGAGGACCGAGCCAATCTCAGTGCGTGCCCAAGGGTTTTCTGGAGGAAGAGGGGGGAGCTAAGGGGGAAGAGTGTAACCCCTGATAACAAGATGAGAAAGTCGGGGGGGGGGGGGGTCGCAGAGAATGGGCAGGCGCTCCTGGCACTACTCAGTGACTTCCCTCTCCTTGGGGAAATATAAGGCTACAAGGGTGCTAAGTTATATGTGCAATTTTCTACCAAGATACTTTTCCCTGTCTTTATTTGAAGGGGTTTGGGTTCCCCCCCCCCAGGGGGAAGGAGAGAAGAGAGACAGGAAGATTAGAGCTTACTGGGCAATGACTCTCAAAATGCCAGAAAAATCCAGAATACTAGTTTCTATTCATCAATACAATTTAAAAAGAACACAACTCTTCAAATCCTGTCTCTAAGAATTTAAAAAAAAAAAAAAAAATTAAACAAAACTCTTTATTTTGACTAAAGCTAAAGGCAGAGGCATCCAAGCTGCCCCCTTGCTCCCTGACTTTTCATGGCCAAATGGAGGGACCAGCTGAGTCCCAGTCTCTTGCTAGGGTCCTGGACCCCTTTGGCAGCTGCTAGAAACTCTAGAGAGCCTTTCTCAGAACCTCATGCCTAAAATAAAATATAAATGATCCCAATGAAACCAGCAAAACTGAAAGATGCAATTCTTTTCCCAACCAAGTTCAATGGCACTGTCATCCCCTCCTGGAATCTATCTATAAACCCCAAGTTACAAATCCCTGCTTTAGCTGGAGAGGGACTTGTCAACACTAGATGTCCTTATGCATGCTCTCAACATGAAGAGGGACAAATAAAAATTTTAGATAGGTACATCTCCCAGACACCTATATTCCTGGGGTAGATCTGGGTATGGCTCACTCGACACAGTAACCCTTCTGTTAAAGAAGGGGCACCAAGGCATAGTTTTATGGAGGGGATTTGACGGTTCCCACACTATCAACCTCCCAAACTTTCTGGTCCCCTTTGGTACATTATGCCTTTATCAACCACTAAGCCATTTGGGGAAAAGTTTTATTTTCAACTTGGAGGTAATAAGCTTTATAAGTAGAATGTCTAATATGTGAAACAGCCACATTTCATTTTATTTGTCCTAAATTTACTTCTTTTTCCCAAGTTTCATTCTGTTCAAGGATCTGGGGGTTTTGCCAACAAACCAATGCTTCACTTAGCCCTTAGGTACATCCTTAGAGACTAAGGAAATCCCTTTTTCTTGACCTTCAACTCCTAGCAATAAGGGCTATTAGGAAACCAGTCCAGAGCTTCTTGTCTGCAGCCTCCTTATCACGACACCTTCTTCAGCAGCAAGCAGAAACACAGAGACAAGCCCATCATAATTGTGTATAGCAATAGGACAAAAGGCATGGGTTTCAGGCAGTGGGGGCAATGATACATGCTTCTAATTAGACATTTCTATATATACAAAGTAATCACAATTTTTTTTTGATGAAATGAAAAAATGAATCCAATACTCCATAACTCTTTTTTGTTGTTCTGTTTCAGGTAAAAATACAAAGATATCTCAAGTTTTAAACAAGAGCATTTGGCAGCCCCAACATCCCCAAGAGAACTCATACTATTCCACTCTTGCCAACTCTGTGACTTGCTGTCACAGTTCCTACCTTTACTGGAGTGTATCATACCCCTGGCCAGTGATTTTATATAAAACTCCCAATGGGGAAATGCCCTCCACAAAAGAGACCAGTCTGTCTCTATGCAGTCTCAAAGAGTCACCTGGGGCCCAGGGCATTAAATGATTTATTCATGGGATGATAGCTACTGTGCATCAGCAGCAGCTCTTGAACACAGATTTCTTGAGTCAAGAGCTCTTTCCACTGCCTCTCACAGCTACTCTTTATATTCCCCAAAGTAAAAGCTATTCAGAAGTCAGAGTAGCCTGAGCACAAGACAGAAAATGCCTAAATATCCCCACTACTCTGTACCCCACCTAGACAATTAAAGCACCCCAGAAATGTTCTACAAACTTCCTCTGAAGCATCTTTGCCAACATCAGCTACCAGTTCCTTCCCCTCCCTTAGGTTGTTCCTTCCCCTCTTCCTCTGAAGGGCCCTGGAGGGCACTAGTTGCTCTACCACTTTCTCTTCTAGTTAAAAAGGCTTGGGGAGAAAATGGGGTCTGAACCTCAGTCAGTCCTCAAAGGCTATGAAAATTTGGAAAGGGCATTTCAAGGTCATTTAGTCCAATTCCCTTGAGTGCGCCAGTGGCTTGCCCAAGGTCACAAGATTCACAAGTCCTGTGTGATTTCACTGCACAAGCCCAAGACTTTCCTGGGGGATGTAATTTAGGAAACTGGGAATTCATGAAGATCTTATACAATGGTGGGAGGTGCTATGAATCAACGGGTTCCACTTATCAATGATATAACAGACCTTTTAAAACAATGACAATTATTCAAAATTATTCTCTACCTACATTGTCTTCAGATCAAGCTTACAAACAAAAACTGAGCTATAAAAAAAAGCAATGACCCCTAACCGGCTATTAGTAGTAGGGAATTATAATGTGAGGGAAAGTGACTTTTTACCCTCTCCGTTCTCCCCAGACATCTCTGTATATCACAAATCAAAATAAAGAAAAGGAGGTTATGTTCATGATGTCGAACCAGCAGCTTTCATGAATTTCTAATTGCAAATGTATTGTTATTTGCTTTCAAAGGGGGAAAAAAAAACCCCTGCATTTCCTCTATTAAAATTTAATTATTATTGAACATTAATATTAATGAGGTGCTTGGAATTATCTAGTCGACAATTTTAAATTAATGAAAGGATCAAATCTTCATACTTTAAATTTTACTTCTAGGCTCAAAAGGTTAAGATTCTGCCAAATAACCAGTGTCTTCTGCCTTCTCTTAAAGGGAAGAAGGCAGATAACTGAGAAGGAGGGGCAAAGAAAAGTCAAAAAGAATGGAGGTACTGTGGGCCAGGATACTGGTGGAACTGAGGTAGGGAGCTTAGCATCCCGCCTGCCTTCCACTCTGACAGCACGGGAGTTGGCTGAGCCCATGACATGACACAGGCTGGTTGGAATTTGTTCCAACAAAATCACAGAACATACCACAACAAGCAGAAAACCAACGTATGTAGGAAAAATATAATCTAGAATTGATTACAGTTTCCAAGAAGAAAAAAAAAAAAAAAGACCTTATTTAAGAAAAAGACCAATCACAATTCTGTATAACATCATTAGTTTCTGTCGAGTGGAGTCCAAATTAGACAAAGCTACTATAGAACTACTATAGAACTACTATAGAACAGATATTTAAACCCTCAGGAACTATTTCCTAAAGAACAGTCCACATTTGTCCATAAAAGGTGGATTTCCACACCATGATCACTTAATGCATGCAAGATGATATGATTCTTAAAGCAAATTTATAAGACTGCCATTTAAAATCCTAAATCAGCAAAAAACACCTCAAATTCGATGTGAAATGATTAGTGAAAGACGGCCAATTTCAGGAGCTGAAGGAAAGTTGCCAGAACAGAACAAGAAGGGTAAGTTGGAAAAAGAAGACAAGTTGTAAATGAGCGGAAACTCAGTCTCTGCTGCAAGGACGATGGATTTTAATGCTCTGCAGAGGTAAAAGGAATTTTAAAAGATGAGATTAAACTTACTATCAATCCATATGCGTGCTTCTCCTCATTACTTTGGTCCTTAAGGAAAAATGTTCAATATGTTAACAATCTTTTACAAGTCACAGAAAGCATCCTCCCCCCACATAAATAGCAGCTTGTCTTTGATTAAAGGCTCAAGGAACAGCTGATGCTGCCATCAGCATGACCAACTAGAGACTCAATGTCCTCGCAAACTATAATCCCACCTAAGTATCCCTGATCAGAACCACATTTCTTTCTGTGAATACAACCACCACTATCAGCATGACTATTATTTATTCAAAGTGCCAACAGTCTTCTAAATAAAGTCTTTCACAAAATACAAACTGTAAACCATGAACTGCATGATATTCATGCCAAGGACTCAAGTCGATATTGTACAATAAACACTCATTATTGATGATTTCTCAGTCTAAAGTTGTATGTCTCCACTTGATCAGACCAATGATGCTCTCTCTATTCCCAGCCTCCCCTCTCTTCTCCTGTGTGAAGACACTTTGCTTTCACTGTATCCCATAACTGCCATCAGTTGGAAAGAGCCAGGAGGGCAGGATAATACATGCTTACAGCTCAACAGACTTGATTTTATTCAATTTGATTCTTCCCACATTCATTACAAGTGCCTGCTCTGTGCTAACATCCACGATACAAAGACAAAAATGAAAGACAGAATCCTCATGTTCCAAGAAACTTGGATGGTGCCTACAAAGTGGAAGAGAAGACTGGTGCCAGTAGTAGCAGCTAGGAGTGACTCTCAGGATTAAAAGGAAGCCTAAGTATCCTCTCACACACAGAAAAAGCAGAGAACACTTCAAGAATAAGAGGGTACTTGGGCAAATGCATTGTTACATTTCACAAATTCCTAGCATTTACGGTTAGTCAAGAGGAATAATGAAGGGGGAAGTTGGATGATGTGACATAGAGATGTGATCCAGACTGAAGAGCCTTAAAATGCCAAGTTTCAAGGAGTTTGTGCACTCTCCTATAAGCAATGAAGGCTCCTGAAGGATGCTGAGAAGTATGACCATCAGAACCATGCCAGTGTAAAAGTACTTGGGTGGCTGTGGGCAGGGAAATGCATCCGTGGCCAATAGAGAAGTCTAGGTAAAAGGTAAGGAAGGTGTGAATCATCACAGTAGCTGTGTGAGGGAGGAGAAAGGGCCACATGTGAGAGAAGTCACAGAGCTGTCAAGACATGGAAAAAGATGGCATAGAGAGGACTGAGGCAGAAGGAAGAGTCAAAGGGGAACGTGACTGTGAGGCTGTTGGTTCCTCTAACAGACATGGGGGAGTGTGAAGAAGGGAAACACTAAGGGGAAAGGATGCCTCCCTTTTGAGGCATTTTGAACTAAGTTGAGCACACTCGGAGGCCCAACGTAGCCAGGACCCAGAGACTCAGAGGTGGAGTCCAGGGAGGGGCCATGACTTGCCCTACAGATTTGGGAACTCTCTGAGTAGAAGCAAGAGCCAAGCTGGTGAAATCATGAAACAAAGATTACCATAGATGGACGGGAGGGAGGCCAGGTACTAAGTCACACTCAGGGATGAGAGAGGAGTCCTCGTTAAGCATAAGACACTTGCCCCACTCATATACAAAATAATGCACATACTCTATCAATTAAGCAATTGGAAATGGGGAATCACAACACAACCAATGAAAGTGTAGCGAAGGACTGGCTAGTCTCAGGGTGTGCAATCCCTCAGTTCACAAAGGATTTTCTTTCTAGGCTAAACGTGATGAGGGCCAGCCAGTCCCTGAACACCTACAGTAATGGGGGAACCTTTGTGGAGTCAATTTTCTCCAAATTGGGAAGCTACATAATGAAAGTTATGAAGAAAATACATATTTTCTAAATATCATAAAAATACAACATTTCACCTTAAATCAGACACTTTAAAATTCAATCAAACTAGATGGTAAACTTTGAATCAGTTATTTAGATTAATTCTTAGGTGTCATACATTTCTCTTGAACATTCCTCTGGATTTCTTCTTTTAATGTCACTAAGCCTAAGGATTCTAGACTGAGAAGCAGGGTGAATAATAAGAATTCTAAATACAGATGAAAAAAATTACTGACAAGTTATGTAGAGGAAAAAAAGAGGGGTTACTTTTGGTTGAACTTAATTTAAACTTAAAACCATCTCAAGAAACCAACAAAATTCTAGGAAAAAATGACCTGCTCACAGATGAAGAATTGAAACATAAATCTAAAGTAGTTGGGGGAGTGGGAGGTGAAGGAGAGGAAGGGAGAGGTCCTTCTTCCTCAGTGCAGGTGGGAGAGAAGGGAAAGTCTCTTTAAGAACATGACAACTGAATTAGCCAAGAAGGATCAGGGCTTCTCTGTGAGTCCTTTTTCTCATTTATAACAAGTCTGGCCACTTCACTGAAGAGCAAGTGCTTGTTAATATCTGTCAACTCCTAAACACAAATGTTCATCAAACTCAGGCTGCCAAATCCCCATTATCCAAACAATGAAAAAATATAGGTCAAAGACTTTTAAATTCTATTTCTCAATCACATGAGGTATGGCCCAGCCTCTTTCTCACAAAAGCATGTCCATTTCAAGCACCAGAGCTATCAACATCAAAAAGCTGTTAATTATGTGATATGGGGATTTCATGAAACTCCAGTTTCTGTTTTTACCAGGTCTAGGATCATGGCACAAAAGGTTCAAAATAATCTGCAAAACTTGTCATGTTGGTGTTCTCTGAGATTCCAGCTGAAGGAGAATCACTTTCAGTAATGAAGCACATGACAAATGAAGCCAATATGTCAGCAATATCATCCAAGACATTTTGGAGTTTTTCACTCCTCAGCCAGTGTCTTGGACTTCTAGGGTCTTCCCCAAACTTCCCATTTGGTTTCTAAAAAAGTTTAGGTAGTGAAGGTTTCTATAAAAGCCCTTATAATTGCTGAGGATTGTTATTCCATTATCTATCTATGTCAGGGTTAAACTTTATAATTGTGCCTTTAGGAGAGAGACTCCAAGAGAATGTAGTGGGTTTAATCCCCTTCTTTGGCCAGGGGAATGATTAAACCAAGTCACAGAGACAGGTGTCCACCAGCTTTTTTGAGTATTTAAGAGGGCACAACCTCTCTCTCAAAAAAAAGCTAATTCTAATGTTTTAGCAACTTGTTGGCCTTGTTCTTAAACATGGCTGTTTCTTTTTGTTCATTGTTCCTTAACATGGAAGAAAGGTGCTGGGCAATTCCTGCATAAAAATACTTCATTCCTTTATCAGCAGTCTCCTTAGTGAATTATTCCTTTCCTAAGTGAAAAATCACCCAGGATTTTCCCCCAACAGGACAAGATTTCTGCTTCTCTATTTACTTCTTCCAATGTCTTTAAATCCTCTCTAAAAGTGTGATTATTCCAATGAATAGAATACTACTCCATGGTGTCAAACTTCTATTTTCCTCTTCATCACCTCTACCATTAAGCCTCATAATTATAGAGCTACAATAACTGATAGCTATCAGTTTTATCCCAAAGAAAACTTATCTGAAAGTAAATGGCTAAATCCACTTATTAAGTCTCCAGGGTCTCTATGACAAAAGACCGCAAATATAAGTTTACCAATTAGGCTTAAGCACTATATAGCTAATAACTTGTCAGTGGAAGACTAATAATGATGGGAGAGCCTAGATCTGGGCGAAGTAATCTGAATCTAAATACGTGTCAAAGGAAGAACCAATAAAACAATGCAAGGTAACTAAAATCACCACTTGAATCTGTGTGGCTCTGTAGGCCAGATACCCGCCACAATAATCTTGCCACGAAGTTGCACATATATGAACATTCCAACCATAATAGGCTCTTTTACTCCCTCAATTCTAAGACACAAAAATGGAAGTAGCAATTGGCCATAATCTGTTTTTAACAATATATGGAATGTGAAGAAAGCCACTGGCTGAATGCATAGGCCATTAGCCAACTTAATACAATTTGTCTTGTGATTTCATAGTCAAGAAAAATCCTAATCATTCCCTCAAGGATCTTCTTTGAAAATCTTTTACATTAAATATTTATTTGAAAAGTTAGGGGAAGGAGGGTGAGAGAATTAGATCCAATAATAGATAACTACTAGAACAATAGACATCCTAAGAGAGAATGGCAAAAATCTAAATTCAGCATATGGCCTTCTATAAACCCCTCAAGGAAATCTACCTTTTCTGCTCCCTACACAAAAGTGGCAAGAGCCTTGAATTTTAACAGCATCTTCTCAAAGGCCACAAAGTTGTTGTCCTACTGCTTCTATGTTATTCTACATGGTGGTACAAAAGAGCTTGACTTTGATTCCCTTCTTTGCCAATGGTAATAAAAGTTAATAGGCAAGTGACTAAATGCTATTTAACTATGAAAGTCTTGTAATTGAAATGGCATGCAAAACACCATTTTGGCCAGTCAACAAACCCCTTATATCTTACCATTATAGGGAATGACAAAGACAGAAATTATGAAAATGAAACAACCAATCACTGGTTGTCATACAATATTATGACAAAAAAGCAAACCAAAAACTCAAACAGCTGAAAAATGCTCTGAATGAAATCAAAAATGTTAAGAAAGGTTGTGATGGTTTTTTGTTGTTTTTATTTTTAACTTTCAAAGATTTTACCAGTTATAGATACTTGAAATTATCCAGAACGCTTATTTTATTTAATGTGATGTCCAAACGGGCCAGATTTTTTTTTTTTAAATTGAATCTTCGATTTAATTCCATACTAAATGAACTAGAAAATAAAATTACCTTTAAAAATTCAAAACAAACAAAAAGAATCTTTAATTAATTTCTACACCAACTTTTAGCTAGCTTTTTTTTTTCTTAAGGAAAACCCTATATTCCCTTTATTTTATTCCTTTGAGAATAAGAGATCTGCCAGAGACATATTTCATCACAGCAAATGTCATAGATTCAATCTGAGAGGGAGTCCCCAGAAAAACCCATCTTCCTTCCCACTACCACCAAAAATGACCTCACCACAGCAGACCCATGCAGGTAAAGTGTTAGCTAAGGCACAAAATGTTGTTCCACAGCACAGGAAATCCCACCAAATTAGTTTCCTGCAGAAAGTTACTAAGCTGAAAGCAGATTCCATCATGTTATTGCCCCTTCAAGAAAAGTTGACATCATATTGAATAGTAAATCCCCATTAAGTTAAGCAAATCAAAAGCAAAGTTTACTTACTTTAGCAATTTGCAGCAACACAATGCAGTGTTTAATTGACTCTACCATGTTCTATAAAAACAAAACACTGATTTTAGGATTGTACCCAAATGACTTTGTAAATGTTTTCTAAAATTTAAGATGTTCTATTTAATATATATGGGAATGCCTGCTATCTAGGGGAGGGGGTGGAGGGAAGGAGGGGGAAAATTCAGAACAGAAGGGAGTAAAAGGGATATGTAAAAAATTACCTATGCATATGTACTGTCAAAAATGTTGTAATTATGAAATTAATTTTAAAAATTTAAAATAAAATAAAATAAAATTTAAGATGTTCACATGTTAGCAAATAATATTGTCTGACTCTGGGGAGGTCTGAAGTTTCTTATGGCAATCTGAACCTTTCAATGCAAAGAGAATGTAAACAGCTGTGTTGACTAAAAAACAAGTGAGCCTATAACATCAAAAAGAATCACTTCTTTTGAACTGAAAACAATATAAACTAGTTTTTAAACCTATCACATACAGCAGAAAAGTGAGTGTCTATCCAGAATAGAGGGGATGAATTCACTTTTAAGCTATTAGATCTTTTTCAACATTATTTCTCTAAAATAGGTTGAGTCAAAAGAGAAATTCCTATAGAAGATTTAGACAGAAATAGGCAGTGGAAAAAGACCCTCTCATAGTATGGTAGGCCTGAAACTATTGTTCAATGTATTTCTTTACTATTTTTATAAAAAGACAAGCTATTCAAAATGGCTTGCTCCTCATATAATGACAAAAGGGTAAAACATTCATAAGGAAATTCAGAAATTTTCAATTACAATGCTCTGTTCTCTTTGTGTGTGTGTGTGTGTGTGTGTCACACACACACACACACACACACACACACACACACACACACACACACACACACACACACACACACAGCAACTTTCACAAGGATCTTAAACCTCTAAGACAGGAAACAGGTAAGGTATGATATCTAAAGTGAATGCCAGTTTGGCAACAGTTTTCAACCCTAACTTTATGTTAACATTCTGAACAGCCTTAATGAGACAACTCTGAAACTTAAAATGAACACTCAACTATCACTGCTAAAAATAACTTGAATGGATCAGATAGTTACAAAGGAAGGACAAAATTGGCAAAACACAAAACTTACATTTGTGGTCTCTTTGAGAGTCTCAATTTTCTGTGAAAAATAAAATCCAAAATATAAATCATGAGAAACATACAAGAAAAAAAATTTTAACTGTCAATACTAATTACAGTAAATTATGCTTACAGTAATGACCATATAATCTTTTAAGGCACTTTATTCACAGGGTTCTATGATCACCCTCGTGGACAAAACTAAGATTTTTGTATAGGGGCCCTGATTTCCCAAAAGCAGGTCAATGATTGCCAGGCTCACACTGAGACCTGTCAGTTTCACCAGTGACTCTACCTATAAATGGATCATTAAACTCAATAATAGCAGTGACCACAACTCAAAGGCTCCAGATAATTGGAGGCAAAGATCACATGCACTTTATTAACTAAAATCCTTTATGACAGACTTTATGTTGTATTTATAAACGAGCCTAAAACCACTTGGATTTCCAGTTCATCAGAAAAAAGTCATGATTTCAATCTTACATAGTTTACATTTATAATTTTATTTTCCCCCTGAGGCTGGGGTTAAGTGACTTGCCCAGGGTCACACAGCTAGGAAGTGTTAAGTGTCTGAGACCAGATTTGAACTTGGGTCCTCCTGAATTCAAGGCTGGTACTCTATCCACTGTGCCACCTAGCTGCCCCTATTTATAATTTTAAAATGCAAAAAAGGCTTGTTTTAAAATGAAACATTTTGCTAAGCTCATTATGCCCCCCACTCACAGAAAGAGAACCAAAACACAGAACCTAAGAGTATAAAGAAATAAAGGACAAAGGATAAAGTCAGCTATAATATATTATTAAAAGAAGTAAAGGGAAAGGCCATTCTTCAAAACAAAAATAGCAACAGAGCTGATAAGCTGACTTATTGCCCTAAAGAAACTAGAATAAGAGAAAAAACAAAAATCTCTGAACCAAATCCTAAGCCAGGGAAATAGTAGGCAAAAGGCTACTAAGCCCAAGATATTAGGGCTAATATCCAAGTTCTTCTGCTTTCCCTGACATCACCCTATAAAGTAAGAGTGCACCTGAACTTTTCTGTGAGATCAAAAAAGATGTATCCAGGATGACAGGACAGCCCTCTTCTAGCCTGGATGAGGCTTGGGCTGAACCCCAGAGCCAAGGGCAGCCTTGCTCTGCTGTGTTACAGAACGAATCTGGATGAAACAAACCCCATGGGGATTCCCAGGAAACACTGGAGTGAGCCTTCAAGACACATTCACCACTGGCCCACAAAACACCCTTTGGTAACTTGAAGAAGTGAAGTTAAACGCAATAACAGACTTGGATACATTGTTTTAATTAATAAAATATGGAAGAAACAATTTAAGGAGAAAAGAGTTACCTTTCTCTGTTCATCATCTTTGCAGTTTTGAAGCTTGTTATCAAAGAGCTATAAAATAAAAACACACATCTCTCAAAGATTATAGTCTGAAAATGTAAACAGCATTCATATTTATTCAACTTGCAAAAGAGGACTGGAGTTTTTAAAGATATATGCTGCAGTTAAGTTATTGCAATAATGCTGTTTGTTCTCTGACAGACAAAGCTCTTTTAACAGTGAGGTGATTCAGACCAATTCCAATAGACTTGTGATGGAGAGAGCCACCTGCATCCAGAGAAAGAGGAATGATCCATTGGGGGTGGATCACAACATAGTATTTTCACTTTTTTGTTGTTTTTGTTTGCTTTTTGCTTTCTTTCTCCTTTTTCCCTTTTTGATCTGATTTTTCTTGTGCAGCATGATAAATATGGAAATATGTACACAAGAATTGCACATGTTTAACATATATTGTATTGCCTGCTGTCAAGGGGAGGGAGAAAAATTTGGAACACATGGTTTTGCAAGGGTGGATACTAAAAACTATCTTTGCATGTATTTTGAAAATAAAAGCCATTTTTAAAAACCCACACAATCGTTGTTTGTTTATAAAGACAAACTAAAAGCCAATGCTGTGATTTTAGCGATTCTGGGTAAGACAGGGCTTCCTACAGAAAGCTCCTAGTGAGCCTCCAATCCAAGAAATGCCTGTTAAGTTCCAGCACTTAGTGATGTTCTAACCATTTGGCTTTTAAAACTCGAAGTTACATTAGTGCTTCTCCAAAGCCAAGGGAGGCACCTTCCCCACATTCACGGGTGCACTTGCTTCTGTCAGCAACTTCTACTTGTGTTTTGTTTTAAAGAAAAGGGAATAGGAGAAACAAGGCAAGGAAAAATTCCTACAGCTTTTTAAGTTTGTAAATTGTAGCTGATACACATACATCTCAGGGAAAGTCTGTCCCCCTTGCAAATGTCAAGGAAAGGGCACAAAGAGGGAAGAAACAGGTGGGTTCCAAAATAAGTTTTCTCTGGAACTCACCTGCTTCCACAGGGATTAAAACTGGCCAAGTCCTTTCAGATCTCACTTTTTCTTCTAAGTTTGTCTAGATATGTGAGTACATGTTTATAACCACAATGGATACAAACCATCATAAATATCTGCTTATCATTGTCAAAGTAAACAGATTACTGAGAGAAATCGTTGAAATGGTTCTCTTCAAAGAATAGTTAGATTTTAGAGAAGGGTTTGAAGGTTTTTTTTAAACTAGCAAGAGAGTCAGAAATGTCCGGTGCAACAATGCCTGACTGAGAAGTGGGGACCCCCCCCAAATGTCTAGTTCACTTTGAGCACCCAGCACCTCAGTCTTCAATTTCAATTGCCCTACCTTCAGCTGATCAATCAAAATTTGCAAATAAGCATCAGCCTCAGTCAGTTTCTTATCAAAGTCCTGAACGCTGGGAACAAATCCAGAATCTACACCCTAGAAAAAAAGAAAGAAAAATGCTTATCATATAAGAATTGTTATTTAAACACAAGAAACACTAATATTACAGAAAATGCTTTAGCCTTCATTCATGAAAACATCTCAGATGCAAAGTGGCTAATGGCAGGTAATGTCTACAAACACTCAAAGGGATCTGGAAGCTGATCATTTCAGGAATTCCCAATGTCTATGAAAGGATGACTGAAAATTCCCTAGGAATTCTTGTCACAAAAGCAGCAAGCATCCTTCTCATGAAGAGTCCCTTAACACCCAAACTATATACATTAGGATAAATTCCTAAGGAAATGGTACCACCTCTTCTTCACCAATCATCGCCAATCACCTGGCACCAATTGTATAAGCTTCTATATTACCTGCAACATATACTCCTGTTAACAATGACGCTGATTGAGCAAGTTTTCTCTTCAAGAATCCTACTCTGACTTCCAATCATCTCCTTGCCCAGAGCAAATTTCTTTACCCTCAAAGAATTTCTACTAATAGAATGGCTTAAAATAGCGGTGGCCCCATTTTCTGATCTTCCCAATGCTGAGTCCTTACTAAATCACTCTTTGATTTTTTTGTCTTTAAATTCAGTCATTTTAAAAACTAGCCAAACAAAATTCTGAAAGCCCACATTGTTTAAAAAAATTTCCCAATCTGAGCGAAAATAAAGTGTTCTCTCAAGAAATCTTCTGGACTTCCTTCTTATCCTGTGTACTGGGGGTGTTTATATATAGGACTGGTGGTTAATCTATAAGCTTGTTCAATATTCCTTATTTATCTAATGTCCTGTGTTGCATCTGATTTAGATGATAAATGTTAAGATGGCAAGATGTGCATCAGTGTTTAACTTAACTGACAGAGAATTTGCAGGAGCTGACAGGACTTAGATGTAAGTCTGTCTTGAAGCTGGGTTACAAAAACAGAATTTGTCTCACAACTCATTGAGAGCCACCTCACAAATTACAAGTGTCCTGACATGATGTGAAGAGAAAGGAAGGGACCATGCCGATTCAGAGGCCAGTCCCTTCACTTGTCTTCCCTAGGGCAGTTTTCATGGGTTGAGTTGACCATAATAAACTGAATTGCTCTTTTCCATGACAACTTTTAAAATATTTGAATAAGGCAAGTATTATTCCTATTTGTTATACTTACTAAACCAAATACAAGAAAATTTAAGAATTTTAAACACTATCAGTTACATGATATCTTAGGTCACCTGGGAATTAAATTAAATTCATTTGCTTTTAATTTTCCCCCTAATAAAAACAGAAATGGCACTAGCTATATTAATAAATTGCATTGTTTACAATAAAGAATTTTGCTAATGTTACTGTTATCATTTGGGGGTGGGGAGTGGTAGAGGAGAAGTATTATGTGCCAAAAAGAAAAGCAAGGGTAAAAAGAACAAGCTTTCATAATCAAAGCATGCTTATAAAACTGTGACCAATTTTATTTGGAAAATTAAGATAGTTCTCCATTAGAAAATTGGAATGCAAAAAGATAGCCAGGAAAAAAAAAAATCTGTGAAGATAAACATGCCTTGTTTATGTGATTGTAAATGCCAAATCTATAAACTATAAGAGGAACTATATTGTAGTACTAGAGAGCAGGGGTCAATCACTTTTAGAGCCAATCAGTTAAATCACAGGGAATTAGAAAGTATACATGGCACACCCCAGACTAGAAAAAATGGGCCGGGTAGCCCTCTTCCTGAGGGTTCCTCAACTGCTCTTACTACATTGGCTCTACTCTCTTGATACAGGGCAAACTTCTCTTGGATCATAGGCCCTTTTGGGAGTCTGGAAAAACCTATACAACCCCTTTTGCAGAATAATGTTTTTAAATATTTAGGAAATGTTAGAAGATAATGAAAACTAAGATGCATTTCTCCCTCCCCTCTTGAAATCTAGACAAAGATCACTTTTTGGGAGCTAAGAATCTTTTCTGATACCTAAGTTGGGAGATAAACCAGAAGGCAGTCCCCCACCTTTCCTTTTCAGTTTGAAGGTCCACTGTATTTTTAAACTTTTCAAAGGATCCCCTCCTCTAGTCCTTAGAGGTTTGAAATCCAAATAATTCATACTGGATTATATCATTTACGTTAATTTCCCTTCCAGTCACCTCTTGAGGTTGTAATTATAAGAGCTTCTCTCAGATCTCTCTAAATCTTCTTCCATTTGTTCCAAGAATAACTTTATCCTTTCCATTATTCCCATTAATTTACCTAACTTTTCTATTTCACCTTCTTAATTAAATATAGTTTATAAAAGTGCTATTCATATGCACAGTCATCTGTTATCCACCCCAAAGTCCCCTACATAAATACAGATTAATCCACAAATAAAAACAAAGCCTCTATAAAGCTAATAAACATTTTAGCTACTACATAGAATCAGCTTGTGTAGAGTCAGAAGAGACCTCTATGAGTATAGAATACAAAGCTGCAGCACCAGGGCCCAAGTCTTCCACATCAGATTACTCAGTCTCCTCTCCAACACCTCAACAAAGGGGTACCCCTACCCACAGAAAAACATATCCTACAACAACCCCATACCCTTTTAGCTTAACCACTTAGAATATTATAGGCATCATGAATAGAAGAATGAATCTAATTTAAAATAAATAAAAGGATGACTCATTCCTCACAAATACCTCCAGATTCTTACTATTTTAAGGGGAAATTTTGCAAGACAGGGTCTTTTCTCCCTTCCTAATAACAGAAAAACAGGGAAAAGAAAATGAAGACTAAAGTCTAAAGAAATAATTACATGTCTCATAAATACATCAGAAGGACAAGCCCCCAAGAAGTATTCATAAGGCATTCTTACATTCTACTCATCATCTGAGCTTCTCTTTTCTTACTCTCTTCCTTCCTTCTCTGGGTATGTCTACGGGCATGGCTTGGCAACACTGATGGCAACCAGAAATAAAGAAGCTTCCTGGCCCCAGCTTTCCTAGATCAATAAGCCCTACATATTAGGCCAAAAAGTAACACTACAAATTGGAAAATTCCAAACATTTTCACTCAAAATGTACAGATGGTTCATAGTGACCAGGGGAAACACAATGGAAGGAGTGGCTTTGGGAATGACCAGGCCTTACATAGGCACAGTCACAATCAATTATTAAGTACCTACCATGTGCCAGAGCACTGTGAAATTATGCCAGAGACTGGGGTAACAAAAACAAACATGAAACAAACCCTGCTCTTGCAAAATCAAAACCTGGGACCTCCTACCAAAAATAAGCAAGCTTGGGCCTCCTCTGTAAAGGGCCAACATCAAAAGAAGGCACTGCCCAAGGAAAAATGCCAATCCCCAGGCCTTCCCTGAAGAAGTAAATACAGAGTGCAGTTCTACATGGTTACTGAGCCAGCAAGGTGTTACTCAGCACTGAAAGAGGGAGAAACAAACACTTTCCCAAATAAAGAGAGTTTCAAAAGGAACTTACCAGGCTCACCTAAAAGTGAGGTGGGAGAGTTTCTAACTGCCTCAGCAGACATGGTCAGCACTACTCTTTCATCTCTAAAACAATGCGCCTGATTCAGCTCTTGGACTAAAAGTTTCAAGGCAACAAGGGGAAATAAAACTAAATCTATTTCTCCAGGATTTCAGTTAAAGCTAAAGGAATATAATATTGAAATTAAGATGGCATACATATATATGTTGGTATGCATATGTGTATGTTTGTGTGTCAATCTAAGTATGTATATAGGTTGATATCTGTCAGCATTATTAATATCTTCATAAGAATTCAGAATAAATACATTTAAAATACTTTACAGGCAAAGACTGAAAATAAGGTGCTAATAATTGCTGGCCTTTATGTATATGAATGAAGTTTACATAATGAATAAATGGCGTTAGTTCTAAAATCTTAACAAAATTTACCCACTTCAATTAACGATGACATCGGCCAGGGTTTGAATTTTAGCACAGTCTATGTGACTAGAAGAGTTCATTTAAGAAACAATGCTTAATAGTTCTACTGCACAAGTCAATATTTTTCTCTCAGCAACTGACACCTAATTACATTTGTTCGCTGTGGTATCTAAATTACGCTATCATAAAGGAATGGCCTCAAATTACCTTGAAAACGATTTTAAACAAAATTAGCAATTTAAAAAGAAATCCCAAAGGTAATAGCTTTTTAGATAACTGCCCTCTTGTAACATGTAAATAAAAATTCTTAAACCAACATATTTATTATTAGGACAGCCTTTTGGCAAACAATTAAGTACTTTTTCATATAAAATTTTTATTTTAATGTTAAAATTTGGAAGGATAAGTAGTTCTTTCTATTTTGGATGTTTTCTTATATATAGACCAAAAATATACAGAAAATGAACCTAAAGAATATGAAAAACATAATGTATCAGTAAAGGCTCAGAAAAGTACCAAACACTAAGAAAATAGAAGGGTTAACTATGAAATGGTGAACTTTAAAATTAAAAAAATAAGAAAATGCTAGAGAAAATAGGTTGTTGAACAATAAATGACATGGATCTTATGGAAATAGGTACAAGACACAAATTTTTTTTTTTTTAATTCATTGGCCAAGCAAAACATAAACACTCCAGAATGAGAAAGTAATGAAAACCTTTCAAAAATGCAGGAATGATAAAGCAGGGATGAGAATATTTGGATAGTGTATGTACCAAAATAGCAGCTCAAGATGTCATGCATCACAGAGAAAGTATTACCCCCAAGAAAATTAGAGGACATACTTACTGAATCACTTACAATTATTTTTGAAAATTCAAGAACTGGAGAGATACCAGAGGACTGGAAAAAAGCAAGTGTGGTACTGATCTTCAATAAAGGTAAGGAAAGAGAGAATAGAAAGTTACCATTCTGTAAGTCACAGCAATAAACAAACAATGGAATAATAAAGAGGGGAAAAAACACTGATAATATCTAGAACAGATAAGAAAAAGTAGATAAATCAGTGCTAAATGGGAAGCTTTAAAAGAATAAAACCACACTGTTCACAAATAAAATATTAAAATTTATTGTAAATCACAAATACATATTGTTTGGCCTACTATGCCATAAATTTAAGAAAACAATGATTGGAAAGTGACTTTAAAAGTTAGAGATAATAACTGAGACTGCATAAACTCTAATATTAGACTAAAGTTCCTTCTGATAAACGAAAAACATAGAAAACCAGGATCTCTTGGGATTCTTGTTACTTTCCCAAAAAAACCAAAAACCAAAAAACTATTCACTCTTTATTCCTTCTGAAACAATAACCCCTTCTTAAGACTGTGTGCAATACATATCATTTGAAGCTGTTAATAAGCGAACCAGGTCCTTCTCCAAGGGGGACATGTGGCTTATTTGGGACTCTGAGATAATGGAGTCATGGCAGCTAGGTAGTGTAGTAGATAGTGCTAGGCCTGGAGTTAAAAAAAACAAACAAACAAACAAACAAAAAAAAAAAAAAACCCCAATTTTAAATCCAGCCTCAGACACTTCCTAGCTGTGTGTTCACTCCATTTGCCTCAGTTTCCTCATCTGTAAAATGAGCTGGAGAAGGAAATGGCCAACCACTCCTATATCTTTGCCAAGAAAACCTCCAATGGGGTCACCAAGAATTAGAAGTATAAAACAAATGAACAAATTCTATGGGGCCGTTATTGTACAAGAGCAAAGCAAAGTCACAGAATCAAAGAATGGTGGGACTGAAAGATACTACAATGTCCCAGGCCAACACATACCTGGAAAAAAAATCCCCAGCATTGAACACAAGACATCCAGCTTTTGCCTGAAGACCTCTCACAATGAAAACCTCACTATCTCCCCATTTCAATTCTGGTTTTAATTCTTGTTAGGCCTCAATGAGTCTCCTTCTCCCTGTTATTACTCTTAGGTTCTGGTGTCTTCCATGAGATGGCCAAATGCTTGAAGACCTCAATCGATCATGTCCCCTAAGCCAGCCATTCCTAGTTCCTTCAATCCTCCTATGACGGGGACTTACGGTCTTTTGCCATCCTGGTTGCCCAACTTCACATATTTTGTTGTTCTGATATTGCCACACCCAGAACCAAACATCATACTTCTGAAGCGGGTCAGCCCAAAGCATGACTTCCTCTTTGATTCCTGGAAGTTATTTGTGTCTTTGTCTTAAAAGCCTTTGACTGCAGCAGCTTAAGTTTCCACATATGGCTGTTGATGTATTCTGAACCTGTAATTAGTCCATTAAACTTCCAGATCTATTTCCCTTCCCTCCCCCTGAGTAAATGTGGCTCACACGGCCTTGTGAAGTTGACTTCTTGAATCCCAATTCAAGATTTTACATTTATCCCTAGTGATTTTCATCTTATTAGATTCAGTCCAAGACTCAAACACAAGAAAGATACAAAATTGGGGAAGAGGAAGCTTCATTTCACTCGACATAATTGAAATCTAAAAAATGATGATGACAAGAGATGAGACATTCAACAGTAAAATAAAATCAGGTACAATACTCCTGGGAAAATTATTTTTTTCCAATGGAGTAGTAGAAAAAAATTCCTGAATGCTAGATATTTATTTCATTCATTAATATGCTGGTAATTTGTACCTACTGTGACTTAGTATCACAAAGAATCATGATAATATAAAAGAAATTTTTGAAAAGTTTTACTTTCTCTATTTAAGCTCTTTATCAGAATGCTCACAATTCTAAAAGGCCCACAGTTATCATAGTCCTTAAAATATACAGCATGGTTACCTTATAGCAGGGGTGGGGAATCTTTTTTTCTGCCAAGGGCTGTTTGGATACTTATAATATCATTTGCAGGCCATGAAAAATTATCAATTATCAACTCAAGCACTGGGAAATTGTCATTTGTGACTGAAGAACAACTTAGTAACTGCTTTTTATTCATTTATTTAAGAATCTATCTGAACACACTAAGCCAACTAAACAAGTAAAAACCACATTTGAATTGGAATCTAAAGTAGTGTACATCACTGCATCAACAAGGCAGCTTGCAGAGGATAAAAGACTTAAATGCTTCCTATGCCCTCTCAATTTCATATTGCTCGGGTGTTTTCAAGACTTAGCCCAAAGCCCACCTTCCGCAGGCCTTTCTCTTGGGCCTCTTCCTTGGTACTCTGCTGGAACTTCATTCACTTTGCTCTGCCTGCCCCTCCTAGGACAAGCTCATTACTTCTAACTCACCAGCAAGCTGCTAATACAAGTCCTGGTGGACATCACCTTCCTCCCCATCCTCTCCCCTTATGACTGAAAGGCAGAGTACCAAACTACCTTCCTTTAGACACCTGCTGTCCTGCCTCTTGATGTCCATCCCTCTGACCTCAAGTTGTCTTCCTCTTTGGATAATAAATTCCTCCAGGGCAAAAATTGTCTCTCAGTTGTAGCCCCAGTGCTTAGAACAATGCCTCAAACCAATTGGTGATTAACAAATGTTTCTTAGATTAGAATGGTATATTGGACTGCTTATTGTTTTGGGGAGAGGAAAGGGGAAGGAGAAAGAAAAATTTGAAACACAAAGTTTTATAAAAATGAATGTTGAAAATTATATGTGTATATGTAAAATGTATGAGATTGCCTGTCATCTAGGGGAGGGGGTAGAGGGAGGGAGGGGATAATTTGGAAAAATGAATACAAGGGATAATGTTATAAAAAAAAATTACTCATGCATATATACTGTCAAAAAAAATTTTATAATAAAATTTTAAAAAATTTAAAAAAGAGATAGAAAAAGAAAATTATATGTGTATAGATGGAGGGAATTTTTTTTTAATTGAATCTTTTTATTTTCAAAACATATGCAAGGATAAGTTTTCACCATTGACCCTTTCAAAACCTTGTGTTCCAATTTCCTCCTTCCCCCCATTCCCTCTCCTAGATGGCAAGTAATCCAATATATGTTAAACATGGTACAAATATATATAAATCTTATTTAAACAATTATCTTGGTTCACAAGAAAAATCAAATCAAGTCAAAAAAAAAAAAAAAAAAAAAGAAGAAGAAAGAAAAAAAACCAACAACAAAAAAGAAGAAAGTACTATATTGTGATTCATATTCAAGCTCCATAGACCTCTTTCTGGAAGCAGAGAGCTTCTCTCCATCACAAGCCTATTGGAGTTGGTTTAAATCACATCACTATTGAAAAAAGCCAAACCCATCTGAATTGATCATCACATCACCTTGTTGCTATATACAATGTTCTCTTGGTTCTGCTCATTTCACTCAGCATCAGTTCATGTAAGTCTCTCCAAGGCCTCTCTGAAATCATCCTGCTGATTGTTTCTTATAAAACAATAATTTTCCATAACATTCATAGACCATAACTTATTCAGCCATTCTCCAACTGATGGGGCATCTACACTCAGTTTCCAGTTTCTTGCCACTTGGGGATCATCAGGTGCTATGAATTCAATTCTCATCTCTATGCTGATGATTCTCCTATGTAATCAGCCTTATTCTCCATCCAGTCCACCAGACTTGCAACCCCAATGGCCTCTTTGTCAAAGAGCTCAAACTGAAATGACCTGGGGACAATTAAGCAACTCCAAAATTGAACTCACTTTTCTCCTCAAATATTTTCCACCCCCTCTTAACTTGCTTAATTAGTATTGCTAAAGGGGGTAGGATCCTCTACATCACTCAGGGTTCTATCCAAAGAGTGGGCCTCTCTTCATTCCTTCCCACTTCCCATATCCAACCCATTGCCGAGTCCTGCTGACCACTCCAGGACATCTCTTTCCACACCACCTTCTCTCCCTCAGTCATCAACGAGCACGAGCACCTCCTGGCTTTCTTCATCCCATCTTCTCCGGGAAACCCTTCCTGATTCCTTCTTAATGCAGTGCCCTCTCCCTGCTGATTAACCCCAATTTATCTTACATGTATATAGATATTTCAATGTGATTTCCCCCGTTATGAGTATGAGGAGTGTAGTGTTACCTTTCTTTACAGCCCAGTGCCTAGCACACAGTAAGCACTTAATATACCCTTGGCTGACTTGCCTTGGAGGAAACTCATCTCCCTTCTTCTAGAGCTTTCCCTTGAGATTATAGAGTTTATAGATTCAAACTGTGATTCTGCCACCTGGGCAAGTCACTTTCCCTTCTCCAGGCCTTTCTCATCTGTAAAAGGGAAAAGAATGGATTGGATGACCTTTACGGTTCCCCCTCATTTCTACATCTATGTACTTCTATTACTCAGAATTAATACTGTGGAGGTAGTGATTTTACAATTTACAAAATACCTGCACGTTCATTTGCTCATCTGGGCCTCAAAACTACCTTCTAAAGTAAACAGGCCAGGAATTATCTCATTTTAAACAAGAGACAAAATGCCTGAGCTAACTCATCCCAAACAACTCAGCAGCCAGGTCTGAAGCCCACTTTGGGCCTCTTGGGTTTGCTGTACTCCCAGAGTCTGTAACTGGCTTGCTGGTTAAATATTCAACCACAATGAAGAAGGGGAAGTGCTCATCCTTCCTAAATAAATTCTAGTTGAATCACATGTGGTATTGGGAATTAAATAAAGGGCAAGATAATCACCTGCTCAGATTTTCCTCTTCTCTGATAAATGCATCTGTGTTATAGAGATAACAGATGGCCCCACGAGAATGCACATTTTCTGAACAGAATGAAGACTTAGCAGCCAAATCCTATAACTTCAAAGGGTCCAATTTCAAGTTGGAGAAGAAGCAGTAAAGTATTTAATAATAACAGGTTCACTTTACAGAGGAGGAAACTCCAAACTATAATGTTTAAGTGATTCACCCAAAATCACATAGAGCAGAAACTATATATAAACCTAGGTCTTATAGCTCTGGATCTCTCTTTTCTCCAAACTCTGCTCAACAGCTAATCTCATTTTATCATGGATAGCATTATATATATATATAAAACAGACCAAAGATTAAAAGGGATTTTTTTTTATATTAAGGTACTTAAGCAAAAAATTCTAAATTTTAACCAAATAAAAAAATCTTTAAGATTTGTACCTAGTTGCTTGTATGTTGCCTCTTCCATTAAACTCCCCAAGGGCAGGGACTATCTTTTTTTTTTTCTTTGTATGCTCAGGTTTAGCAGAAAATCTAGCACACGGAGGGTGTGTTGAATAAATGTTCATGAATGACAGATATTGAAAATTCCAATACTTTTCAAAAAAGATACCTAATGGGAAAAAACCCTGAATTTCTTACAGTCGAGTAGAAATTGGTAGATCAAGAAGTAGACATAAAATTAGCCAGGAATTCTAATTCTCTCCACTATGCATAGCTCCTCCAATATGCTAGCTAATTCAAATTATTTAGCCCCAGATAATAAATTATTGTAGTACGATAAACTGTACCAAATACTCAATAATAAACTACTTGCTCCTATATATAAAAGCTTAGACATCAATGGTTCCTAAGCAATGTTCACCAAAACTCAATATAAGCAGATGTTAGCAAGGGGAAAAATGTTGGTCCAAGTGAGATTTTACCCTTTATCTACACTTACTATGAGCAGATACCGATTTATCAGCATTAAAATATACTTTAATTTCCTAGTTTGTTCAACAATGCCATTTCCCTTCAGAAAGAATTTAGTATTTTAGCTAACCCTTTTCCCCTTGACCAGCATTTTCATCAATATATTGTGTAGTTGCTTCAGTTAAAAAGACAGGATAGACTGGGATGAGTGAAGTAGGCTGCTTGATAACCCAACTGGTGGTTCACAATGGAAATCATAAAGATTGGTCTTCCTTTTCTTCCCCAATCCTTCCTTTCTATTGGCAATTTAGAAATGACAAATAGGGGCAACTAGGTGGAGAAGTGGATAGAGCACCAGTCTTGAATTCAGGAGGACCCAAGTTGGGATCTGGTCTCAGACACTTAACACTTCCTAGCTATGTGACCCTGGGCAAGTCATTTAACCCCAGCCTCAGGGGAAAAAAAAAAATAGAAATGACATGCTCTCAATGTCCTTCCAGGCTTCAAATCTTTTAACTGCAGAATCACTAGGGTTCTAGGATATATTAGATTGTCTTGATTGCCTGAGGAGAAAGGAATTTCTGGGAGGTAGATAAAGAACTAAAAGTTGGTTAAGAGATAAAGAAAAGACGGGGTGGTGATGAAGGGGACAAGTACAGTCCAATCTAGTTTTCTTTTTTCTTTTCTGAGGCTGGGGTTAAGTGACTTGCCCAGGGTCACACAGCTAGGAAGTGTTAAGTGTCTGAGACCAGATTTGAACTCCGGTCCTCCTGAATTCAGGGCTGGTGCTCTATCCACTTCGCCACCTAGGTGCCCCCTAATCTAGTTTTCAAAAACTTTAATGGGTCTGTGACTAGCTAGAGGAGAGAATGGATTCCCATGTGCCTGCAGGAAACAGTGAATAAAGACTTTTTAGAGCTGAGTTTGTAGTTAGAACCATGCAGCTGGATTAAGTCCCAAGATGAAGTTCATTTATCAAACTGATTATGGAAGCACTGTTTGAGACCTTTGAAAACTGTTCTAATTTTCATGATTTGATTACTCTTAGAACTGGAGCTAAAAGAAGTTTGGAAGTCATCTAATTCAATGTAATCTCATTTTATGGAAGAAAAATATCAATTAATTTGATCAAGATCACTAGCCAGTGAGTCAAACCTGAATCTCCTGCCTCTTCAACTAATGTTCACACCAAACTATGCTCAAATAATATGTGTACTCCAGCAATAACAAAAACAGAACTCCATATCACCATCATATTTTCGGGGGCGGGCACTTTGCTAAATCTGATAAGACAAACATAACAGCAAAAAAGCCAGCATCCTGGAGCTTCCATTTTGACAGGTAAATTCAGGCTGATGGGGGAATGATTGTCTACTGCATGGAGCAAGAAGGATAGTGAGCAGAAATGGCCTGGGTAAAAACTGTGGTCCTGGCTAGGGATTAACCAATCTTTAGACAGTGCTGCCGGGTCGGAGGTTTATACTGTTTTTCATTTTATTTAAATCATTCTAAAATTTAAAATTTGTTTTTTCACTGAAAAAAAAAAAATCTATTCACCCCTTGCCTTCCCCCTCTACTGAAAACAAAACAAAACCCTTTTTAACAAACATGTATAACTGTCTTGCAAAACAAACTCCTCCACTGGTCCCTTCCAAAAAGGACGTCTCTTTGCTCCTTGGGTCCATCATCTCTCTGTCAGAAAGTGTGGGTGGCACACTTACTTGCTTCCTCACACTATGCTTCCTTCAGAAGCATATTAGCTCAAAGCAGACACAGATTAGAGAACTCTAAAAGCTTTCATTTTTTAAAGAATTTATTATTATGCAAAGTAAGCTTTGGGCAGGCTGGCACTGGAGGGCTCTCTCCACAGCAATCAATTTAAAATTGTTGAAAAAAATATACAAGGACTTTACATATGTGAGCCAATTCAAAAAAAGTTCAGAAATGTAGCAAATTCTAATATCTTAAAGTATGTGTTAGCATATACTCATTTATTTAAATTAATAAGTTCAGAATTCAGGAGATAAACTAAAGTCCTTTAAACAGATACTCCAATTAATTTGCACAGTAGAAAGTTATGTATAAATGTATTTTAAAAGAGTAAAATTTATGAAAGGTTTTAAAGACATTTGTGTATGATCATAGTTTTAAAATTAAAGTATTTTCAAAAGGATAAAAATGATTTACAATTTAAATTCTTGCAGATATTCTGCACCTGCTTTGGTGCACACCTCCTAATTAACTGAAAGGAAATATAATTAAAATTCATTTTTCTAGGGGTTCTTATCTCACACTTTTTATTCTTCAGTGTTTCCCACTGTAGACTGAATTAAATCTAGATACCTGACTGTGAAATTTAAAGCTTCAATTTACTTTTCCAATCACCTTGAGCATATTCTGTGCTACATTTCAGAGAAACCTGGGGCTCTTTATCTCCCATTTCCATGTATTTGCTAATACCAGCCCCCAGGTAAGAAACGCTCCTCTCCTCTCCAGAGATCAACTCCTTCCCTCCCAACCTACCAAGGCTCCTTCATAAAGCCAGCCCGGTCACATTACCCCATCCCAACTCAGTAATCTCTTCCCCCACTCTTCAAATTTCTCAGAGTACTTGCCTAACATCGTCTTAACACAAAGTTCACCCTTATAGAGTTATTTTCCCCAAATTAGAACCTGTTAAGCTTGTTAAGAGCAGTGTTGGGACCTTGGTTTTTGTCTCTGGGACTTCACATGGTGTCTTGGATATAGTAGGAACTTTTTTGCTAATCTGAATTTAAACTACAAATGCAATAATCCTAGAAGCACTGAAAAATACAGCAACACCACCTGTTCTAGATGAACAGTGATCAAGATGAGGTGAGATCTTTCTAGAGAGTTGTGATAATCGAGTAAGGCTTCATCTACTTCTGCATTTGAATAGGCCTGAAGGACTTTGAGCATAGATTTAAGGGCATACTTAAGTCCTCTTCCTGTTATATTCCTATGACTTCATTTTCTCCCTATTTCAACCAAATATTGGCAACTATGTACTTATTGGTCAAATTCAATTTCTTGGGTAGTTCCCCTTTAGAATGGGTATTTGCATTAGGGATTAAGTGTTAACCCAGCTCCCTTCTATCTTCTGCTCTACTGGTGGGACAACCTTCTCACGAGAATGTATAATAAACTTTGCTTTGCTTCTAGAAATCTCTCCAGCTTTTTTTATTAAATGGTGACCCCATCACCATTTCTGAACCATACAACAGGAATGTCACTCAAGAAATAAGGTGACAAACTAAATGGATGACTTCCATTTTTTTTCCTGCATGTTCCTTTTGCCAACACCCACCAGCAGATTATGACTCAGAAGCCAAGAAAGAAAATCTATTAAGAATTACATTGTACCACCTTAACAGAGCAAAGTTTTCCCCCATGTGACATCACGAACAATAGTTGTTTTTCCTTCAGGATATGAAGTGGTCATTGTAGTGCCACAGTTCTCTTTTAATATCCTAACCCAGTTTCCCAAATTGTCCGATTCAGTGACTCTGCCTCAGGTTATAATCATTCCCTCTTAATGTAGTTAAAATAAAGGTCATATCTTAGACCTTAGGCTATATTTATTCCCTCTTAATGTTTTATAGGATAAAGGTCTTTATCCATTTTAGACATCATTAGAATATCAGGAGCCTTTCCAGTACCTCCCTCCATTAGGTCATCCTCATCTTGAGTTCTTCCCCCCATTAGGTCATCCCCATCCAGGTACTTCCCCATTATGTCATTGTTCTTGTAACCTGTGATAGAATGCTGTATCTGATATCCAGTGCTGGATTCTTTGAGATGATAGTTCAGCCCTAGGACTAACCATGGATTCATTGGTCCCAATAAATCTCTCCATTTAATAAATTCTGTTTTGAATACTCTCTAATCTCCATCTTGATCAGTTTCTCTGGCATTACAGTCAGGATGTGGGAAGCACCCCCTAAGTAGGCTAGGCAGTGATTCCGCTCTGAGGTAGACAAGTGGAAGAACCCTCTAGTGTACTTCCTTCAATCACCAAGTCATCTCCTTCCATTAAATTGAGTTGAGACCCACAAACATTAGGAAATGCTCAGCTCAAAAGAATCTTAAGAATTCATAAAAACTTCAGCTGCTAAAAAGGGATCCATGGAAACTCTAATTTTCCACTCGACAATCTGGTTCAACAATCATAAGGGGTGAGGAGACTTCTAAAGAGAATAGATTTTATGAAACGCTAACTATAAAATGTATCAGAAACTAGAAAAGTGAGAAATTTAACATCAGATCTTTCTATAACATAAGATAGTTATAGTGGCAAAAAAGAACTCTACTCACTACTTTACCTGGACCTGGGAAGGACCTCCAAGGTCTGCTGGGCCCCTCTGTTCCTTTTCTTGGATAAACCCTCAAAAGCTGAAGTTGACTTTACACTTCAGAGGCTGCATCACTGAAGTACAACTTGAACGGGCCAGTCACTACCCCGTGGGATAGCCCAGGTTTGCCACAGGGAGAGCAATTTTTCAAAGGGAGGCAGAGTTTTGATTTGTGGCAGGTAAAAGCAGAACCCATGTTGAAGAACTCTCTGGCAGAGAGATTCCTCTAAGGAAGTTTACAATATAAAGATCTCCCTGCAACTACTACCATAGGTCAAATCCAAAAACAAAGTCCTGGTACTAAAGTTGTGTTCATCCAAATACATCCAATTAAGGGTAGCTAAGTATCATTAATCCAATTAGTTTTTATAATGGCTTTCAGCCTCATCTGAAATAAATAAAGAAAACAGACTATCATCTTTCTGCATTCCTGTACCAGGTTAAATGGGATCTATTTGTAATCAACCATTATTCCAAGTATGTGTGAGTTTTTTAAAGTATGATGAACCTGGTTGAATTTGTTTTGTCATAAAGACAGTAGCAGGTTTGTTCCAAGGATGTAAGAGAGGAAGGCATGGCAGAAGAGTAAAATGGCCAGCTAGGAAACAAGATCAACCAAAAATAATTTAATGAATGTTTATTATGTGCCAAGTGCTAGAGATATACCAGATAAAAATGAAATACTTCTAGATCTAAATGAATGACCAAGAATCACTGGTTGTGAATGGGGGATGGGCTGAGAAAGGTGAAATGTAGATGACTGAAATTGGGAAACGACATTCATATCAATCTTATTTTTATTTTGATCATATTTATAATACCGTAGATAATAACCATTATTGATGGCAATATCTTTGAAGGAAAAAAAATTTTAATTGAAATGTGAAAATACATTTAAACATCCCAATTCTAGTTTTGTAATCGGAATGAGTTATAATTTAAAAATAATTACAGGCTAAAGCACTAGGTCAAAACTAATGAGGTGGAGTATAGTAAATATTAAATCTTAACACTTAGGTTGGAAAAACAGTCAACTTTACAAGAAGTAGCTGGGGTAAGTGTGGTTACAAAATATTTCTTTTGAGAAAGATCTTCATGTGTTAGTGGAATCCAAATTTCCTGAGTCCAAAGTGTGGTATAGCTGCCTGGAAGCTATGGTGCCATTAAAAAGGGCAAGTTGTTCAGGAATCAGGGAGTGACAGTTGGTTTCTCCCTGGACTGCTCCAACCACTTCTGGCCCCACCTCTGGCTCCCTCCCTTCTATGTGAAATGCCACATTTTAAAGTAAGACATTGAGATAAGAGAGCAAATGCATGGGCAGGCCACATAATGAGGGTTCAAAGAAGGACATTTAAACTGGAGGAACCCAATGGCCATCCTGGCTAACTGCCAGGTTAGTGCCAAAGGCACTTTCACTCACCTGGATTTGCAACCATGAATTAGACTCACCTTCCATTTTATCCTCATCCCACTTATCTTTTCGGGTGCCTGAAACTATCCATTCACATCTCCTTCTTTTCTGACATGGCACTGCCCCATAGGCTCTGAAATGATCTCTTAGCTTCAAGTCTCTCCCTACTCCAATCTATTCTCCATGCAGCTACCAAAGAGATATCACTTCTTCAGCTGGATAAATACCAGATAATCTGGTCACTTAAAGGATGGGAGCTGAAAGAAGTCACTTAGTCCAATTTCATTTCATTTGGTGGAAGAGTAAACAGAATCAGAAACTAATTTTAATATCAGTTAACTAATTTTGTCCAAGGTCATTCTGCTAGCAGGGTTGATTTGGTTTTATGGCCATGACGATGAAGTTCATAGTACAGCCAAGTGGGAAATGACTAGAATAATAGCATATTTTGGAAGAGCATGGGGTTAGGGAAAAACAGTTTGGACTTAGTGAGTCTGGATTTTCTGTGGTACATTTGGTCAATCCTATCACATAGGCAGCTGTGGATGTCTGGCTGGGGCTTGTGAGTCTTCTGCAAAGGGATGCAGAGAGAATCCCCCACACAAGCTGGGGTATAGCCCCTGAGAGGAGACATGAGATTTATGGCTGATGAGCCAATGAGAAGACCAGTGAGCTGTCAGACCAGGAGGAGAGCCAGTTTCCAATGAACACGAATAAGAAATCCTTCTCAAGTGGCTGCTCGTACTTGAATGCACAGGCAGTTTGAAGTCTGACATGGCACCCATCTGCCTAATGCTAACACTTTGGGGGACTCCACGCTAGTAGCAGCTGGGCCCTCGTTGCCTTACAGAAATCGAGAGAAGACATACAGGAGGTCAGTGACAGCAGATGTTATAGAGAGGTTGAGAAGGGACATCAGTTCAGACAATTACAGAGGTCACTAGTAACTTAGGGGGAGCAGTTTCAGTTGCATGATGACTTTAGAAACCAAATTTTAAAGAGTTGAGAAGAGGAAAAGTGGGGAAGCACAACACAG
Organism: Sminthopsis crassicaudata; assembly: GCF_048593235.1. NCBI lineage: Eukaryota > Metazoa > Chordata > Mammalia > Dasyuromorphia > Dasyuridae > Sminthopsis > Sminthopsis crassicaudata. Next base: position 24,051,594 of record NC_133620.1, read on the forward strand.
GACAACAGCTTGAAGGGAAGCGTTTATCTTTAAGGTGTCTTCCAACTCTAAAATCCATTCTCTAACCTGCAGCCTTCCCTCCTTTTTCTAACATCCTAAGGGATTACCAATGTTGGAACTTGATTAGAGTGCTATTTGTTGTTCCTTATTTGTCCTACACTTACATACTGTGTCCCCAAGAAGACTCTGCACCTTAAGGCCAGAGATCATAAATATGCTTCTGGGTACTCCTCTGTCATCTAGCACAGGGCTAGGCCTAAGGCAGACAGTCAGATAGGGCCACAGGAGCACAGATTTAAAGCCGTTATCTTAGAAGTCAGCTGCTCCAATCTCTTGAATAGGACTATCGAGGAGAAAATGAATGCAAAGAAATTACAAAGTCACAGAAGAAATAAGCATTAAAAAGTAGATTTAATGAATTAAACAGAAAAAAAAAAGTGCATTTTAGCTAAGTCATTTTAATAATCTCAAGGACCATCTACCCAGTAATCATTCTGTCCAATTTGGACACTAAGTTGGATGGAGAGGAATCATGGAAAATGATTTCCAGTGGACTGTACACTTCCTCAGAGCAGACTAGTTTAGTTTTTATATCCCAGATCCTCTGTGCCTCATTCAGAATTAGGCACTTAATACACACTGAATTAAACTGACGACAATGACAGAAGCAAAAACCATCTAGGAAGAGATGCCTCCTTTTTCCCTGGTCACCCTCTTCTTAAATATATACACAGGCTCTTCAGGAGAGACTACTTTAAAATGGATTAAAATGGATAAATAGCTAACCACATTGTGACACATAAGCACCATGAAAAGTCATTTTGCATTCCCAAAGTGACAAATGTGTGGAAATCAGAAAAATATGGGAAGATTCATTAACTGATGCAGAAATATGGAAAAGGACTAAGGTGAACAGCCTTGTGTTGTATATGTTGTCAGATGAGGTGACTGGTTTTGTTGAACTTTTCCCCCCTTTAATGAGGAGAAGCCAGATGCCTGGGATTAGTAGTGAATCTTTTATGGCCTGCTCGGATCATCTCTGGAGTAGTTCCTGTTCAGTTCTAGGCACCACATTTAGGAGGTAGTGTCCAGAAAGAAGAGGATCAGTGGCCAGGACAAGCTGACTCTCTGTTCTTGGGCATCTGCAGATCCCTATCTGCAGCCTGCACGCCAGCTGCACAGTATGATACTGGACATTTCATAAATGTCCTAGAGAGGCCCCTACTTCTCAGGTCTCTCCCACTCTCCTCATCAGTCCATTTCCAAAGAGCTGCCTCACTAGTCAGGCCCATTACCCCTTGTAATGTCTGGGTTAGCTTTCTGGAGGGACTTGGTCTCACACACACCACAAGAATGGACAAGAATAGAGTCCAAAGTCTTTATTGTCTCTTACAGAGTCTGTATCTGTCATAGTCTGAACTAGTCTCCTCCAGTAGTCAGACAGTCTCAACCAGTCTCCCTCCGAGTCTGACTTTGTGCCCAGTTTAAATACCCTATTACAATTACATCATTATCACCATGCTAAGAACTAAGTATATGTACACTAGAGACACATTATCTCATCAATTCCACTGTTACACCTTGTTTCAAGAATACTTCTCCAGAGTTCCAGCTCTATACAACCCCTCATCTGGGCCACTGCAATGGCTGACTGCTTCCCCCTTTCTTTCTGTCCTTCACAGAGCAGCCAGAGCATTCCCCAGAGTGAGTGTATTACTATTTTACTGATAAACTACTGCAGATCCCATTCTATCTAAGATCAAATATAAACTGTCTGACATTTAAAGCTTTTCAAATGAACAGTCATTCATTAAACACCTTCTATTTGCTAAAAGCCAGGGACAGAAAGAAAGGCAAATACAGTTCCTGCTCCTCAGGAGCAGTCTAAAGGGGAAGTGAACATACCAAGAACTATGTACGAATAAGATATATAAAGATTACACTGGAGATAACCTTAGAGATATGGAACTAGAATTAAGGGAACTTAGGAAACTGACTTCTTGCAAAACACAAGCTTTTAGCTGAGACATTGAAGCCAGGGTAGCCAGGAAAGCAGCAATAAGGAGGGAGGGAAAGCAAGGCAAGGCAGTGAAGATGCCCAGTCAGGAGTAAGTCTCCTTGAGAGGGACAGAGTTAACTGGATTGCAAAGTACCAGGGGTGCAGCTATAAGGTGTGAGGAGCCAAGATATGGAGTGCTCAGAATTCCAAACTTGATCCTGGAGGCAATAGGGAGGAGCTGGAGTTTAGTGAGAAGGGGAGAGGGGCAGGGCAGACTTTACTTTTAGGCATACCTCTGTGTCTATCTTTTTATGTGCATGCGGGTTCCCTCATTAGCACATAAACTCCAGAAAATGGGGTCCATTTCAATTCTATCTTTGCTATCTCCAGGCCTGGCACAAAGTGGTCACTTGATGAAATGATCTTTCTGGATTCCAGCTTTATGTCAGCGGCACCCTGGACACATGAGCAAGGGTTCTTTGCCTTTATCCTCATCAGAGGTAAAAAGGTTAGAAGCCCAGCAAGCCAAGGGCACATATCCAGGACCTCCCCTGGCGATGGCCTAAGAGAAGTCCCAATAGTCAACTCCAGCGGACCTCTCTCTGGAGTATTATGGTCACCTGGCTCCCCTTCATACTAGTCTCAATCCCCAGGTCCTCATTCTTCTTGGATCCTTTTTTAAATCCTGTCCAACAAGCAAATGTCCAACATCTATGAAGTCTTAGGTTCCAGGGACTGTGGACCTCCCAAGCTAAACATAAAATTCTCCCTGGTCCCAAAGGAGCATCATATAAGAGGAAATGGGGGGAGGGGAGCGCCCACACCAGTACTCAGGAGGGATCAGAACCTTGGGCTTCCCACAAAGGACAAAAGCAGGGAGGGAGAGGACCAGGAGATGATGTCACCATGGCAGCACTGTGGGGTGCATGAGGGGGAATGTGCAGTTGGGCCGGAGTCAATCTGCAAAGTGCTTCCAATGCTGAGCAGAGGAGCTTGTACCCAGTCCAAGATGGACCCGGTCTGGTTGGGACTTTAGGAGAAAAGGCGACAGGGAAGGGCAGTGAGGATGGAGGCCCTTGAAAGAGGCCAGGAGAGAAGCCAAGAGGGGCTCAACTTGGGCGATGGTCCAGAGTGGCAAGAAGGGGGTCGGATCAGACCTTGTTGCTAAGATTTCACAGGCCTTCTTCCATGTAAGGCCAGGCTTACAACTCCACATTTCTTTCATGTTGGCAAGATAAGCTTGTAGTCACCCTCTGCATTCTCCTATTCTCCAAGTCCTATCCATCCCTTCCCAACACATCTCCCACTTAAATGACCACCAACATCCCACTTCTTCCTCTTGTATAGACAACACAGAGCAATAATCCCGAGCTTCTCCTTTCTCACTTGCACATACTTCTCCCCCTCCCCCTGCAGAGAACTGTAAGAGACAAGGTGGGGTGGCAGAGGACTACTTCTATTCTGGGACAAGTCAAGTCAAAACCTATTTCCTCTTCCCAGGGAACTGAATCATCACGCAAAAAAGATGCCAAGTTATTGAAACATCATAGAATCCCTAAATATTGTTAATCAAATTTCGCGGCTTCTTCTCAACGCCCATTTTTCTAGACAACTCCATAGCATGGAACACTTCTGATCCTCGACCCCCCTGCAGACGCCCCTTCTCTGGGTTTTATCAACACTGTTGTTTCTCCTCTTCCCCACTGACCACTCCCTCCCAGTCCTCTTCACCGAACCATGTCCTGAGCCCTCCTCTCTTTCCTTTCTGGCCTCGGACTCAGTGATTCCACCAAAGCTCATAGGTTCAATCTACCTTCATTAGACAGTGGCACCCCTGAATCCCAGTCTCTCCTTAGACACGGCACTGGACATTCCATATTACACTTCAAACTCAAAGTTGCTCAGACCTATGACATGCTCAACCTCTGCAACAAAGAACATTAGTGATTTCTATAGAAGTGATTACCCTAAAGCACAGGACTGGGCCTATTACCCCCAATTCAAATTCTAGAGGCTACCTATTATTTTTAGGATAGAGCACTATTTGATATTTAAAGCTCTTCACCATCTGGCCCCTTATTATTTTTCCAATGGTCTTACATACATTACTCTCTTCCCCACACACAGGGATCCAGCCCTACTGGCCTACTCAATGAACCCCACCCCCTGTCAGGAAAGCAATACCCCCCCACTCATCTCCCAATCCCTGCAAGTTGTAGGTACACACACACACACACACACACACACACACACACAAACACACACACACACACACACACACACACACACACACTCTTGCTGCCCCAGCATTTCTCATAGGCATCTCGGAGAGCTGCTGTCCCTGAGCTGCTGCTTCGTCTGTGTACTCCAGGCCTCAAAGCGCTGGTTTGAGGAGAGCTTCCGTTTGCACCAGAGCCTCCCGCCCTGCACAAGGTGGCGGCTCCGAGCCTGGCGGCAGGGGCCTCCCGCTGGGTGCCGCCGGGCTGCTCTCCTGGGCCAGGCTCCTGGGGCCAGTCTATGTCCTGACAGACCCTTCCCTGAGGCAGGCTTCTGCCCAATTCGGGGCCGTGATTATGGAGAGAATGCTAAGCCTAGGCCCTGGAGATGGATTCACCAAAGATTTACAGAGCAGAAGGAACTCGGGGGCGCACGGGCTGCATAAAGAGGAAAACCAGCGCGCCCCAATGGGCCGAGCAGGGCCGCCACCTTTGAGGTCACCCTGAGCTTCACCTTTTGTCTCCTTTCGGGAGGGGGTTCAGTGTGGGGTGAGGCCGAGGGAGGCGTGTCAGAACAATCCCTTCCCAGCCCCCGTTGGGGTCACAGCCTGATTTCCATGTCCGTCTCTCACAAGTGGACAGCGTGCGTCCGCCTTCCCAAACGAGAACCCACCGTCTTCGGGACTTTGCACAACGGCCTGGAGTTTCTTCCTCTGGTCCGAACACTTGGCTTGGTACACAGTAAGCACTTCATAGATGCTCACAGCCTACTTTTCTTCTCAGTTCTCTCAATATCACCAAGTATTAACCCCGCCCCCACGGTCTGGCGACGTCAAAGCGTCGGGGTAGTTTCGGGTGGGGGAACTCACCCCAACATCACCCCTTTCTATCCGCCCCCGCCCGAGGCCGCTGCCTTCCTCCTCCGTGGCTTATTCCTCACCAAACCGGGCTTCTCGCGGCTGCGCTCTGACTGCGGCCACGGCCGGACACGCAGCGGAGTGGGGCCGCAGGAGCCGCCCCGCCACGCCACGGCGCGGCACGGACTGGTGGAGCCCGAGGGGCGGTCACGCTCACCAACTTTCTTCCGCTAAGAGCCAACGAGGCTCCGCTGCGGCCTCGGAGCTTCGGGCCCTGGGGCCCAAGGGGGTGGCGGGGGAAGCCGCGGGGAAGGCCGAGGCTGCGCTGCCCCCGCCCCGCCTCCGCCCCCGCGGGCGCAGGTGCCCGAGAACTGGACGGTGGGGGAAGGAGGGACCACTCGGCCTCCAGGACCCCGCGCGCTGTCCCTTTGGGACGCAGAGGAGCTTCCCTCCGTCCCCGACCCCCTGTCTAACCCGCCCAGCCCCAGGACTCCCCACCGCACCCCGACCGCGGGCACTCACGCTGCAGGACACCTTCAGGAGATCCATCCGGCAACGGAGACGCCCCTCAAACAGTCCGAGTCCCGGGCCCGACCGGCTGGGGGCAGCCGAGGGCGTCGCGGGGCGGGGGCAACCGAGGGGGGCGGAAGGTGAGGAAGCGGAGCCAGCGGCTCGCGCCGCGACAGCGTCCCTCCCTCATTCCCTCCCCTTCCCACTCCAAGGACCGCCCTCCACCACCTCCTCCCGCGGGCGCGGCCCCCATTGGCTGAGGCCGAGAAGACGCGCCTGGCTATTGGTCAGAGCCATGTTAGGGCACCGCCCCCACCGCCCATTGGTGAGCCACCGACGCTTGTGAGAACACCTTGCCCCTCCCCCACAACTCGCCGGGGTCTCGGGTTTTTCCGACATGGCGGCACGGCCCGAAACTCAGCCTCGGTACTGCCAGGAAGCTGGCCCCCTCAGTCGCGTTTTTAGGCCCTGGGATGACATAAGCCGGGAGTCGCTGAACATCCCCAGCCGCGCACTCGGTGACCTCAGGACCCGCCCCTCCCCCAGCCCCGGGGCTCTTGGGTGTCTAAAGGTCAGTCTCGGACTACAGGAGGTCCAGGGTCCGAATTAGCCACTCCCCCCTCCCCGGGCCGGCCTTTTAGGAGGGGGATCACCCCACCAACACATAATAACAGACGTGTTCGCCGGCTTCGGCTTTCTCTCCGAGCCTCACTTGACCCCGCTCCCCGGGCCGGGCGGTTCTTGTTCCCATTTTATCGAAGAGGAAACTGAGGCGGGCAGAGGTGAAGTGACGTGCACTCAGGTCGTGCCGAGTTGAGGGCCGCATAGTATCCACCAGCTGGTCCCTGCCACAAATCTCAAAAAACCCATCCCCTACCCCCAGACGCTGAACAAAGACTTGGAGAGGGCAGCAGCGTTTGGTGTGTGTGTGCCCGAGAAATCTAAAACTGGGAATACTCTTTTTAAAAATTTTAAATATTTTTATTTTTCCCAGTTACATGTAAAACAATTTTTTAAACATTTGTTTTTAAATTTCCAGAGTTCCAGCTTCTCACCCTTTCTTCCCTCCCCCCCATTGAGAAGGCATTGTGAACTTCTGCAAAACATTTTCAGAAAAGGTCTCATAAAAGAAAAAAAGTCTCCCACTTCCCCCAAAAACCATCAAGAAAAAAATGAAAGTTAAAAAAAAGTCTGCTTCGTTCTGTATTTAGACACAATCAGCTCCTTCTCTAGGTATGGAGCAGTTTTCATCATAAATCCTTCAGAGTAGTCTCGGATCGCAAAATCGTCCACCGCTGGTCATCCCACAACACTGCTTTTAGTTCATTACTATGCACATTGCTCTTAGCTTGAGCTCATGGAGGACTTTCCCGGTTTTTCTGAAAGTTTCTTATCATTTCTGATAGAACAATAATAGTCCATACCACAGTTTGTTCCTACATCTTCTACATGAATTCTTTCCCCTGAGAAAAGAGCTGCTACAAATATCTTTGCAAATATTGATTCCTTTTTCTTAATTTAAAAAAAAAAAATTAAAAAAAATCTCTTTCGGGATTCATACCTTGTAGTGTTAGTTCAAAGGATACACATGATTTTATAACTTCTGGGCATAGATCACATCTTTTGATCATTTATCAACTTTTTATTTTTTAATTTGATTCAGTTTCCTATACATTTGAGAAATGAGACCTTCTTGGCAATACTATCTTAAATGGAGTATTCTGAAGATAGTTTGTCTTTTTTTTTAACTCCTAAATATATGAAGTAACATTTAGAATTTTTTTAAAAAAGGATTTGCTTTTGGAAATAAATAGAAACTTGACACTATAGACAAATAAATTAACAAAACAATTTTTTCTTAACTTCTCCCCAAATCCTTTAAATTAACCACTAATAATTGCTTTTTCAGTAATTATTTCTACATCTAATCAACAAATAAACACTGTTCATGGTTAAAACAGAAATTTCCCTTAAAAAAACAAACACTTCCTAGATGTGTGACCCTGGGCAAGTCACTTAACACCCAAATGCCTCAGCAAAAAAACAAAAACAAAAAACTTAAAAACATGGGATGTAATTTAAACGATGTGATTTACAAGATTATTTTAAGTCTCGAAAGCCCTCAGACATGACATCTTGCTTTTTGTTCCACTTGCATATCTAGAATTGTAGGGACTGTTCTATATCAGCATTTTCCAAATGAATTTGACCACAGATCCATGTGGAGATGTAAAATATACTGACAAAATCTATAAATCATGGAAAAGGCAGAATCGGGAAAATTTTAGAATAAAATAGAAAACTTAATTTTAATTTTGGAAAATGGACAACATGAGTATCTGATAGTTTCCCCTTTAATTTAAAAAATCCATTTAGGAAATGCACCACACAGAACCTATTCAAACAAATCACCTAACTGACACCAGTGGCTTTCAAGCATTAGTTATACACACATTAGCTGTTTAGGGTCCATGTAACCTATAATATAATTAAGTTGTGTTAAAAGTGGAGGGTTGCCTAAGGTTCCTTCAGTAGACTGTCAGCTCACTGAGAACAAAAACATGAAGTTTTACACTTTACGTAGTAGGCTCCTAAGTTCTTGTAGACTGATTCTCATTCTTTCTTTTTCCCCTCTTTCCCATTCCCCCCTCTTATACAAACACACACACTTTCCACTTCTTCCTCTGGAATCATTATCTACAGACTTAAGCATTACAGAATTAGAAAAAAGAATAGTTCATAAAATATCTTAATGCGTGGTGTTTTTGACCATGTGTAATTAATGTTCCTAGCCAGTTATCTATTGTATTCAAACAGCTGCATGGGAGACTAGGGAACTTCTAAGGCTTTCATGATAGCCAACAGAGGAATCACAAACACCAGTTAACCTCACAACTGCCCAGTTCCCATCAGTTGTGCCATCCTTCAGACAACTGCCCATAGTAGCAATCTTCTTGGCTTTGTGGCTTCCTCTCCACAACCAAGTTCTGTCTGTTTTTCCAAATATTCTCACATCTGTCTGATTTTTTTTCCCATTCCTACTGCCAACCACTTAGCACCTCGATCACTTCCACCAATGTCTCAACTTCCCCGGCCCAGCTGAGCTGCCGCCCTGTCAGACTGGACTCCTCCTACAGAGGAGTTCTCCTTTGCTTTTGTTCATACCAATTCATACCTGAAGGCCTGAAGACAGCCACCTCCAGGCCAGAATCTAAATCCTTAAAATTGTCTTTTCCTCCACTTAACACTTTGCTTCCTATTTCTCCTTTGGCATTAAATCTGTTTCCTTTGGTTCCCAGTGATCTGAACACCTACTGTGACTCTACAGTCATTTAAGTTCCACTGAAGGGCTCCACTTAACTCACAGACATCAGACGCCCCTCAAACTCTTAAGGCACCGTGTCTTAAGACAGGCTGCTTTTAAAACTACAGTCCATAAAACTGTAACTTGGAAAGGTAATTTAGTGAATACCAAAAAATGGTATCTATCCCGAGTAAAAATCTGGCAACCAGCTATTATCCGGTATTACCAAGTCCCTGACTATCCAGTATGTGCAGTGGTCCTCAAACTTTTTAAATAGGGGGCCAGTTCACTGTCCCTCAGACTGTGGGAGGGCGAGACTATAGTAAAAACAAAAGCTCACACTCTGTCTCTGCCCCTCAGCCCATTTGCCATAACCCAGCGTAGTTTGAGAACCCCTGGTATAGAGTAATGGTGAGGCTGAAATTCTCCCAGCCTCCACTTGTCTATCCCTCAAATCGCTGGATACCTTTAAACAACCTTTGAGATATTGATAAACATATCTTTAGACAAGTATGGGATCTGATTCTAGGTATTCCACCTAGCTCCTCTTTGATCCATCCCTCTGAGCTCCTTGGTACTTCCCCTCCCCTGAGAAATCCTCAAAGATATTTTTTTCCCCTGAGAAGTCCTGAAGGATATTTTTCCCCCTATAAAAGATGTGCTCCTGATGAAAATGCTAAGGCCTGCTATGAGGTACTTTCTCTGTCTCTTTATTCCTTTCAATGGTGTTTTTCTCCTATAGCAAACTCTGCTCAGTCTTTTAAACTTCTCTGTGATCTAACTTGCCAGTCAATGGGGAACTCCCATCTCATGGCATATTTCTTTAATGGATTTTCCCATTGCTCTTCTTTATTTGCTACTCCTCTTGTCTACTATTTCACCTCTCCATTTTGTCTAACTCTTTCTCCTAAATAAGCCTACCTTCTGGCATAGAGAACGGTCATTGTGAATTTGTCACAAGTTTATTTCAAACTAGGAATTGCTAGCCTGACCTCATCATTCTGATCAAATAATCTGCAGCTTTTAACAAAAGTAAAGTTGCTTCTGATGAGTTCGACAGTCACTGCTCAAAATGCTTGATAACAAAACATTTAAAATGGCCAATTATGGGAATTCTAAGCAATTTTCTCAAAGTAATCTATTCCTTAAGTAACAGTAGTTATTTAAATATCTACAGAGGTTTCTGCTTATTTGGGAGAGGATTTTTTTTAGTTCAGGATTAAGATTAAAGCTTCGTGATCAGGAAACCTCCAGTAAATACCATTTTAAGTCAAGCTTATGTATGTGAGAAAAATAAAATGCCAACTTTTAGAATAAGAGCTAAAAGGTATATGTTTTTTAGTTCTTATCCTAAAAGTTATTTTTCTTATATAGACAAGCTTGTTATTATAATATGTCCTGCAAATCTTCTTAGAAAAGAACTTGGTGACAAACAGACAGAATCTGGCCTCCTGGCCCTGCTTACTACCTTGGCAAGCCTTTCTCAGCTCCAGGCCTCCCTCTCCATGTTTGTAAAAGACTAGTCCTGTGGAGAGTGCTGCGGCTACAGACAGCAAGACAGTGCGGAGCCCCCAGTCCAGGGGAAGGGCTCAGTCTTGAGTCAGTGATCCCCAGTGCTGGCCTTCTCTTGTGCCATCTCCAATGCTGTTTGATTTGAAAAGGCCAAAGACTGAGAAGAGAAATCTGTTTTTCTGGGTCTTGGGAGTGTCCTGGCCATGGGGGCTGCTTCCCAGAAAGAGGGCTGTAGGTCACTGCTATTCCTGGGGCTCAGAGGGGAGCCAGTGATGGTGGCACTTTGTAAGTTGTAGCCAGCAGGACTTTGCACTCAGTACCCCAACTTGACAAGTAGCTGCTATTTTTCAAGACATGCATTATATCCTTGTTTCCTCAAGGACTTTTTTTTTGGCCACTGCTCAGCTTGCAAGTGACAAACTTATCAATAAGTAGCTTTCCATCATGCTATCTGACATTTGTAAAAATCAAAACTTGTTAGTGTTGTGTTTGTTTTTTTAAAAATCAGATAACTCATTTTATCTATCAGTACTATCTTTTAAAAACTTTTAATATAGTAAAGACTAAGCTTTTGTTTAGTGTCTGCTCTGTAATAGGCCTGAGAAAGGACAGAAGGATGAGGGATTGGAGATCGAAATGAAGCTAAAGAAAAGTCTAAAGATTTAGAAAGGGGGGGAGACATAGGGAAGCTGGGATCAGAGAGATATGAGGCATGTTTAACCTATATTGGATTGCTTGCCGTCTAGAAGAGGGGGAAGAGAGGTGGGAGGGAGAAAAAATTTGGAACGCAAGGTTTTGCAAGGATGAATGTTGAAAACTATCTTTGCATATATTTAAAAAAAAAAAAGACGTGAGAAACATCAGAGCTTTTGATTAAGGAAGTGTAATCTTCATGAGTAATGGTGAGAACCAAAGTGTCATCATCACTCCTATGCGTAACTGAGGGGGTATGGAAGAGATCACAGATTTGAGGAGACTGAAAAACTGGTAAATTTGGAGGAGCATCCACATGAATTCTGAAATCTCCTAAAAGAAGGGCAAAAGTTGAGAAGAAGAGGAAAACAGAGTCAGGTGCCTGAACTCCCTAAAAAAGGGAGGGCTGGAAGAAAATAGCCACCATTCTATGGAGAGGGGAGGGAACAAGCATTTACTGAGCACATACTATATGTAAGGCCCAGTGCTAAGATCTTTATATAAACATGATTTCTTTTGATCCTCAAAACAATCCTAGGAAGCAGATGCTAAATTACTGCCATTTTACAGTTGAGGAAACTGAAAAAGACAGAGGCTAATTGACTGGCCCAGAGTCTCCCAGCCAGTAAGTGTTTGGTCGTCCTGATTCTAGGCCCCGTCCTTTGGCCACGTCTCATTGTTAAGTGATGGTGGCAAAGAAGATGATTCATCCTGAGCTACTGTGTTAGGTGGTATGGAGGGAGGCCTTAGGGAAAAAAAAGATCAGAGGAAAGGCTCCAGAATGAAAGGAAGTTTATTCAAATCAGATTTCTTTTCACCAAGACCCGACACATTTTAAAGTCCAACCAATCGGATCTATGCTACCAAGGAGACTACAATAAAAGACTGTAGTCTTTTAAGGGAATGATACTGGACAAACCCAAGTCCAATGCGAGGTAAGTATGCAACACAGTCCAGATGGTTGGGGTGGACCATGAGCAACAACAGCTCCACCGTACGGTAGGCCAGAGACCCTTCTCAGGAAAGGGCACCTGAGAATGAGTGGTACCAAAAAGACAGGTACAGCTCACACCAGGGAGGTGTATTACGGAACACAACGTACAGAAAAGCAAAAGGACACTTGTGGAGGGACTCGGAGCAGAGAAGCCAAGCCAAAAGGCTGAAGTCAGGCTACGTGACCATGGCGTATTCTCTCTCCCTCAGTTCCTTTTCACTACCAAATGGAAACAAAGTGTGCTGTTCCTTCTGTCACTCAGAAATGTCTCAAAAATGCCAAAATTAGGAATCAATATCAAGGGTGCTTTTAAAAAAACACTGCTACAGCATGACCAAAGCAGTAAGAGAAAGATTGTTAAATATCTTCTTTTTCTTAACTTAGTGATCATAAACATCATAATCAGCAAGCATCTATGATTACAGCCTTGGGGAAACAATCGCCAACCCACAGCTGGTTTTCCAAGACGTGGTCATTAAGCATCAGGCTGTCATGTGATTCTTATATTTCAGGCATCCCAAGAGCCCAAAATGAAGACGTCAGCTTAGTAACGATGAAAAAGATAGACTGCTCTCATAGGATTTCACTGGCCACACATTTTCCACTATAAACTTACAGATAGCTGTTAAACAGGAGGTATCTGTTTTCATCACAGAACCTTCAATAGTCAATCAGATCTATGATGATACACTGGAAGGAGCCAAGCACTAATGCAAGATAATCTCACCATCCTGTCCCCATTATGCATTCCATGTCCTGGAACCATGGAGTTATTGAAAAAGCCTTACCTGGAGCTGAAGTGTATGCCGGAGGATGGTCTCTTCTAAGGCCTGAATCCACTTCTCTCTCTCATCAGCATCACGAGCTGTGAAAGAAGATTATATTTTGATTGCCTTAAGCATCAATAATACATTTTTTAACATTACAAGTTCACGTAAGTTCATATCTGCTGCAACAATGTTATAGGACTTTCCAATTAGAACAAAATTTCATTTTAACAGACTCTGGGCTCTGCCCTCTCTAACTCTGAAATCTGGAGTGACTAACTCACTTCCTCTTAGCTGTCCTTTTAACCCCCTTTGGAAAGTTTGCACCTTCTCTCCTAAGGTGCAAATCTGCAAAATGAAGGGGCTGGACTCCCGTCCTTTTGTTACCTCGGCTATTTAGTTACTTTCAGTTTTGTGTGACGCTTAAGGACCAAGCCTTAAACCAAAATCAATCTGATTTTTCTTGGACACCACTAAGTCCTAGACCAATCTCCATTTGATCTTCCCCTCCCAGATTCATTTACTTAGATATCTAATTTTTATTTTCTTTTTTGACTCGATGAAAGAGGAGATTCTTTGCCTCAGTTGCCACCTAGCCTCAATCTTTGAATGGGTACAGCTTCAGTCAAACTGAACTCTGTTGAAGGCCTGAGCTTAAAAGCCTTAAAAAGGTCTAGGTCTCCCATTTCATCCAGGGCTATCTATAGTCTTAATCTCTCTCTGGCCACTGGACCCAGATGACTCTGGCAGGAAAACACCATGCCACATCATGAGTGCTATATTTCCACCACGATGAACCCTGATGAGGTCAAAGAAAAGGTTACGAAGACCTGGGAGATCTTCGTCATCTATGTACTAAAAGAGGAAAAGCTTGCAATCAGGGTGATTTTAATACAAGAGTTGGCACAGACTACTGGAAATGCCAGAGAGTCCTTGGGAGGAACAGAATCAGCAACAGCAATGTTTACTTCCTAATGAAGACCCGTGTGTCTCATGACTTTCCCATCACCAACACTGTCTTCCATTTACCTAATGCCATAAAACTTCGTGGATGCCCCTTCACAGCAAACACTAGAGACAGTTTGTGAAAATGAGGAAGGCGATATGTGGCAAAGAATGATGGACTAATCATAATATCCTCAGCAACTAAACATTCACATTCAACAAAAGCAGTAGCCCAAGGCAAGACGAACACCAGAAAGTTTAATGTCAACAAACTAGAGCACTTTTCCAAGCATGAAGTCTGCTGCTAATGTGGAGGGAAAGCTAAGCCAACTCATAGTGGAGCAGGAAAAAATGAGCACTTTTCAGAGATTTGGTGTACAGCACTGCATTTACTCATCTGGTTCAGAAATACTCACAAACATCAGGATTGGTTTGATGAAAATGATGGGGAAATTCAGAAGCGGCTAAATGAAAAATGAGAATTCCACAGAGTTTATCAGTAGGATAACTTGTCCATAACCAAGAAGGCAACATTTAACTTTATGAAAAGTAAGATACAAATGAAGCTTAGGGAGAGATTCAGGATTCTTGCCTCAGTAAAAAGGTTAAAAAACTGTTTTATGCTGATAGTAACAATCCAAAGTGCTTTTATGATGCCCTCAAGGCTATTTATTGGCCAAAGACCTATGGTGCATCTCAACCACTCAACACTGATGGAGCCACACTAATTAATATTAAGGACATGATTCTGAAGAGACGGGCTAAACACTTTCATAATGTTCTCAACACTTTCATCAACCAGTGCTGAAGCTACTGACCATGTACCTCAAATTGAAATTAAACCTGACTTTACAGTCAAACTTCCAACTGAAGAAGACGTTTTGAATACCATTAAGCTCCTCTTCTATGGCAAAGCACCTGTTGCTGATTCCATTCCAGCTGAGGTTTATAAAAAAGGGGCCCACAACTCATACAAAAGTTGACTGAAATCTGTTATGTGGTAAGGGAAGTTATTCCCCAAGAGTTCAAGGATGCCTTCATTGTCCATTTCTGTAAGGAAAAAGATTGTCCTATGACAATCACAAGTGAGTCTTTCTCTTAGTCACTGCCAGCAAAACTCTTGCCCCGAATCATTCTTAATAGTCCTCCACTAGATCTAACTGAGAGGCAGCGTGGCCTCAGAAAGGGCTGATGAACGGTTGATACGGTGTTTGCTGCTTGTCAACTCCAAGAGAAATGCCAAGAACAAAACAGAGGTCTGTAAACAATGAGTCAATCCAAACAAAGTCACTGATGCTATCATGAGCAATTGTTAAAGTTCACTGCAAATCAGAATTGCACGTTAGTTCCATGATGGCGTGCTCACAGGGGTTCTGGATAATGGACAATGCCTTCACACTTTCTTAGTCCCCAGTGAAGCGAAGCAGGGCTGTGCACTTGCTTTTTAGCAAGAGGTTTCCAGCAATGGCGTCAGATGCCTTCAATCAAGACAAAAAAACACCAAAGTCAACTACCTGATGATAAATTACTTAACCTGAGAAGGCTACAAGTCAAGGCTAAAGAGGAAGGAGGGTTGGTGCACGACCTTTTGTTGGATGATGATTGGGGGCTCAATTCAGTCTCTGAGGCTGGGATGCAACAAAGCATAGATTGTTGGTCTGTTGCTTGTACTAACTTTGGCCTGATTGTATTTACACCGAGAAAAAGAAGGTTCTTCAGTACCCAGCACCATCCTAACCATATTGAACCACTGGTAACAGTAAATGGAGAAATTCTGAATTTAAGTTCACTTACCTTGGCAGTGTCTTTTCTTGACACATACACATAAACGATGAGGTTGAAGCAGGCACTGCCAGAGCTAGCTCAGTGTTTATAGGAGGCTCTAAAGGAAAGTGTGGGAGAGAAGAGGTCTTAAGCTGCCTACCAAAGTGGAGATCCACAGAGCCACTATGCGGACTGACCTCACTGTTGGGCACCTGTAAAACCTGGACTGTCTACTAGTGCTATGCCAGGAAATCGCTCTAAGGATCACCTGGCAAAAAAGGTTCTAGACACCGAGGTCCTTTCTAGAACCGAACTGTCAAACATTCAAACTCTACTGCAGAGAGTGCAACTCCAATGGGCAGGTCACATTGTGTGGATACTAGATATATGTTTGCCTAAAAGACTATTTTACAGAAAACTCAATTAAGGCAAACATTCCTGTGAAGGTCAGAAGTGATACAAGGATACCCACTGGTCTTTTTGAAGAACTCTGAGATAAAGGAGAAACTGGCACAGGACTGTCCAACATGCTGTGCCAGGATCAAAGAAGGAGCTCATAAGAAACATGAGATGTTCAATTTGAGAGCCATTTTACCCCAAATAATTATATTGACTCTGCCCGGCCTGTGGCAGTCTGCTAAGTGCATATTGGTCATCAACTACAGGTGGAAACATTGTACCTTGACCCCCAACAGTGATGTCACTTTAGGTCTCTGAGCAGGAAAGACAACCACCTTAGTATCTGGCAACTTGCTTTGCACATAGTAGGTGCTTAATATTCACAGATCTGAAATCAAAGTTCTTGTCTGAGCTTTGTTATCTCATCCCCGGACTGTTTCCACTTATCCCAAGGCTCTTGATCTGTTTTCCACAACCATCTCTTTGTCCAGTCCTTCTCTATCATGAAGGTGCCCAGGCAAAGATCACTGCAGTGGGTTACCCTGCTGCCCTCTCCAGCTGGTCATCAAAGGGTGATGGAAGTGGGTTTCACACACTCCCTCTCTGCCCCAATCAGACACATTCCCCGGTTATCTCTTTATCTTGGCATTCCAGTGGACCAAGTCACATTCCAAGAGACATTTGACCGCCCTTTCTAATTAATCTTCCCTGGAACGTTCAGTGCAGGCTACCCAAGTACTGCTCCTACTTCATTCATCTAGAGATCCAATCTTTATAGTTTAGGCTTATTGCTGTTACCAAACCCTTTTACATAAATGGCACTGAGGGAAATCGGAATATCCAAAATACTTCCAAGACCAGGATCAATTAAGTTCTGAATGAGTTTCATCCTGAGAGAACCTTTTCTATTTTAGCCTTTGGACTTTGTCTCCAACTCACTCCTACCAGCCCCTACCTCACAGAAGGTTGGAATTGGAAGGGATCTTAGAGATAATCTTGTCTGATCCTCATTTAACAGAGAAACATGAAAACAGAAGATCAGATAAATACCAGAGACCAGACTCAAATCTGGGTCCTCTGACTCCAAGTCCAGCTTTCTTCCCATTCTAGAAAATTTCTTCCCTAGGGTTCACCAGCCCCAAGAGCTCCAACTCTTCTCATCTTTTTCATATCTGGGTTCAAATTTCACATTGGGTTCAAATCCTAGCTCTGCGACTTAATGGTTAGCCCTGGTAGGACCAATTCTCAAGGCCTTACATTTTTAAGAAGGACATCAGTAAGTTATAGAAGTTTAGAAAAAGGCAACCAGGGCAAAGAGATTGGGTAAAAGAACTGTGGATGTTTAACTTGGAGAAGGATGAAGAGAAACCCCAAAGTTAATCTTCATTGATACAAAAGGCTCCAACTGCAGGAGGACTTTGACTTGTTCTGTGTGACTAAACAGGCCAGAACTAGGTGCAAGGAGAAGATGGAAAAAGACAGCCTAGGCCTGATCATGGGAACCTGTTGACAATCAGAACCTGAAATGATCTAGTTTGGGGCAAGGGGGATGATGGGCTTCCCCTCAGGGGTCTTCAAGCAAAGAGTGGACCAGGATACTTGCTAAGGAATGGGAGGACTATATGGTCTCCAGGTCTCCTTTTAATAAACCGGTTATTTAGCTTCAATTTTCTTAACTGTAAAATGAAAATGTCAGAGGAAATAAAGCTAAGTAGAGTTGGCCCTTCCAACTCTATTCTGATCTTTTTTGAAGTCTCCCTAGATTCCACCCTTTGAGAAATTTTAGCTTACTAGTAGCTTACTGAACAATGAAACTAGGGCTAGATTATGAGGAAAGGAAATACTAAGGCACTCCCTGCAGTGCTGACCATATAAGGCAATACACAGGATATGTTTTTAAAAGAAAAACAAAATGTCCCTCCAAGAAAATACTGTTTTTCAAAAGTATTTTCTAATTTTAGCTTCTTTATCTCTTGTCCACATTTGTCTAATCATACTTCCTACTTCCTGTCATTATTTTGGCTTTCAATAAGAGTAAGAATTTATGAAATCATTGAAAAGATCTCATTTTCTGATACAGATAAAACTACAGACTGTAAAGGATTTACTGTAACAGTTGCTCAAACCGCCTGCCTCCGAATGCTCCTGGCACAGTTTCAGAGACTGGGTCTGTCCTTCCTCAAGGAGCTGCTGGCTTCTGTTCCCGAGCACAGACAATGCTGTGGGGCAAACTGCTGCTCTCTTACAGAACTGCTACCATGGGAAGAGTCCCTTACCAAGAACAACAAAAAGCATTTGGGAAGGACTGATTTCATGTCAGACACTATGCCCGGTACTAAGGATACAGAGAAAAAGTGAAATGGTCCTTGTCCCCAAGGAGCTTCCATTTTATCTGGGGAGATCTATGGGCATGTACAAAATAGTACAAGGGAAGAATGGCTCAATGAACATCTCCCTCTTACTGACTTCCCAGGGAGCCTCAAGCATTCATTCTGAAACCTCCTCTTAACTTTTTATCTCCATGGCCAGAAAATCATAGGTTTAGGGACAGAAGGAGCCTTGGGAAGCGGTGAGAACAAGCCCTCCCTCATTTCACAGATGAGGAAACAGCCTAGTGACAAGGGGAGTTCGAACTCAGGTCCTCCAATTTGTTCCACCAGGCCATCCTGCCTCTCCAAAGGGCTAGGCTGAATCATCTTGTTCATACAGGAAACATTTAACAGTCTACTATGTGCCGGGCACTGTGCTGAGCGCTGGGGGAGGGAGGAGGAAGGGCAAGGGGGGGACGGACAAAGAAAGGCAAAAGCACAGCCGCTCCGTGCTATGGGTTAGTTAAGTGTGAGGATATTAAAGAAAGGCAAAAGATGGGGCAGCGAGGAGCTCAAATCTGGTCACAGACACAACACTTCCTAGCTGTGTGACTCTTTGCCTCAGCCAAAAAAAAAAAAAAAAAAAAAAAAAGGGTTAATGACAGCCCCTGCCCTCAGAGAGCTTACAATCTAAGGAAGAAGCCAATATGCAAACATAGGCAAACTATAGACAGAATAAGAGAAAATCCACAGGGAAAAAGCACTAGAATCGGGAGAAATTGGGGAAGGCTTTCTGCAGGCGGCAGGAGTTTAGTTGGGACTCAAACAAGTTCCCATCAGTCTGGAAACATACAGATGGTTCATGTCGTACTTTTACAAAGTTAATGGGCGCGTTATAATGTCTGTGGATGCTGCCGCCACTTAGGGCAATTCCCTTTGTCCAGAACAGTGGCTTCTAAGCTGATCTGATCTGGCTCCCCAGCAGAGTACTGCCCTTAATGGTCTCCTTCAGGGTCACTTCATCCATTAAGCCTTTCCTGATCCACCACCCACCTAGATGCTAGACCCCCCCCCCTTCCCCGGTCCCAAGCTCCCTTGCAGCCCTTGATACGTACCAACAGATGTACATGTCGTCTCTTCCAGCTGACTGTCAAACAACCACACAACGGTTTACCCACCATGCCTACCTAGCACAGTGCTACCACACAGCAGGTGCCTAATAAATGCTTGGTAACTGATTGTCTGTTATCTTCTCCCTACTCTGCTGGGCCTACTTTATACTGCTACTTCCACCTAGCTGACCAGCCCTTGTTCAGCCTTTATCTCCACTCTTCCCCCCCTTCACTGCCCCTCCACCGACCTTGGAAGGACACGGAGGGAATAAGAATCAGCCGGCTATCAGGAGGGACTCTGGATGCTGCACTGCCTCCTTGGCTGATGCTGCCAAAGCTTCCACCTCCACTGCCCAGCATGGATGGCCCCCTGGCCCCAAACCCGGTGGGCAAAGGCTTCCCTTGGCTCTTGGAGCCCTCCCCCAATTGTCTTACAGACCCCTGGGAGCACACCACCTCTATTCCAGACCTACACTTGTCTGGACAGTGACTTTCCTGTCTAACTTGAAGCAATCTCTCCACCCCCTCTCCCCAATATTCCACTCCAGCAGCACTCAATCCATCATCGAGCCAGCTGGACCTTTCTTCTGCACTAAATCCCTCTTGCATTACAGTTATACCTCTGAACATACATATTGTATTCACTCAGACCCTCACCACATACTCTGGTAGCAGGGATGCTTCTGCTCCTGTATCCTTGGCACAGAGCACAATGACTGGAATACAACAGGAGCTTGAGAAATATTAGCTGTTTAATCGAAAACGCACGCACACACACAGTAGGAGAAATAAGAATTTGCTGAATTACATTAATACCAATACTATAAGAGCTCAGGTTTGTCTAACCATTTGTGAGTCAGGTGATAGTGCCTGTTTTCTTAAGACAATGTGGTCCCTAAAGAGCCAGGCTTCTATTTTTAAAAACAAAAAAATATGTCCATAGCAGAAATTAATTGCAAAACTGTTGCCCTTGGGCCAACTGTGAGATGCAGATGCTGAAATACTGATGCAATTGTAGACGAGAATAACAGAAACACTATCTGTGTCAAGGGAGGTGACTCCATGTCTGACACACAGTAGGCACTTAAATGCTGGATGACTAACTATCCCTTGTCTGATTAAACAAAAATTATGAACTTTGGGGCCCATTTTAGTTGAAAAAAATAAATAAATAAACACATAAGAGGGAAAGGATCTATAATCTAAATGAAGATTGAAGCACATTATTCTTAATTTATCCTTTTGATGGTTCTTTTGCCCTGTTTCTTCTTTCATAAAATAATTTATGTTAAATTGCTTACTGTCTTAGGCAAGGGAGAAAGGAAGGAAAGAATTTGGAACTCAAAATTGTTATTTTTAAAAAAAGAATATTAAAAATTGACTTTACATGTAATTGGAAAAATACAAAATGCTATTTTTAATAAAATGGTATAATTAATAAATTTAATAAAATAATACATTTAATAAAATGCTATATTTTTAAAATAGGAAGGAAAGGCCCAGGATGGTGAAGGATTTGTTTAGGAATAATATTATATGGTGAATCAAGAAGTGGGATGTTTAACTGGAAGGAATAAAGAACAGAAATATCTGCCTTTAGAAGCCAAAGTGCAGAGGGCGAGAAAGAAGTGGAGACAAGAGTAAACCACTTTTTTATTGCTAGTCACAACTTCTTTGAGCTTCAAACTGAGGCTCCCTCACACCCTGGAATCAAGGGTGCAATGATCTTCCTCTACAACATTCATTCATTCATTCCCCATCTCCCCTGCTCTCCTGGTCCCATTACTCCAGCTCCGGCCTCATTTTTTAACTTGTGCATTCTTGACCCTTAATATCAGCTTCAAGTTGGTTCATCCTAGTCTCAACCTTCACCCTAGCCAGCTCTGGTCTGGGCCTTCTGCTTTTTTCTCTCCATCTTCTTTCCAATGATGATTCCATCTACTCCTTGCCAGCTGACTCTCAGACCTCAGAAGTGTGGTGGACATTTCAATTTGGATAAAACACTGACATATTAAATTTAACATCTCCAAAATAAAACTCATTATCTACTCATTCCCTCCTCCCTCCCTCCCCTGCTAAATCCACTTATTATTTCTGTCCAGATCCTGCCCATCAAAGTCCACAAGCTGGAATTCTTCCTCCTCTCTTTGCTCTACCTTTCCCACTCTCCCCTTCCCTCAGTGAATCAGTTGCCAAGTCTTGCTGCCTCTAAACAAGCCCCGATCATTCCTATCTTGTAAACATTTTCACTGGACAGTGAAATCCTCTCAAGCTGCTGTCCTAGATATCTCCCCTCTCTTTCACCGTCCAACTGACTTGCTACCTCTACCTCCTGGCCTTCTAACTCACTCTCTAATCCTTGTCAATGTGGCTTCTAACCCCACTACTCACTCAGGACTACTCCCCCCAAGGTCACCAATGACTTTCTTTATTGCTTAATCCACCACTCTTTCCCCTCTGCCTCTGTTTTCATTCCTCTCAACTCCTCTGTGCAGTGTGATGCGGCTGAGCAAGCTCTCCTTCTCCCAGAGTTTTCTCGACACATCTCAGTTCTTTTCCTAAAGCTAGACTGATCTCCTTTAAACTTGCTCGTCCAACCCCTATATTCTATCCCAATACCTCAGTTCTGGCCTGAGTCTTCTTAATTTCTCTCTCTCTATTCTGCTGGTTATTTCATCAGCTCCCAAGGGTTCAACTCACGTCTCCAAGTATGCGACTCTCCAAATCTAGCCCAACGACCCTCCTCATCCCACATCCCTAAATACCTATTTGAATTTCTCTGCCTGAATGTCCTATTTGGTCTTGTTAAATCCAACATGTCCAAAACTGAATTTGAACTCAAATTCTCTTTTCCTCTATACCTACCTCCCTTTTATAACTTCTCAATTTCTCTTGAAGATACACCACCATTATTCTAGTCATACAGAAGTTATGTTTAGCTTTTGTCATTCACCAATGTGCAATCAGTATTGTGTCATTAATACACATCCACCTCATTTCTCCTGTATCTCCCCTTCTCCCCAGGCACAAAGCTATGTGTGGTCAAGGTCCTTATCAATTTTCAGATAGATTAGTGCAATAGCCTCCTGATTAGGTTCTCAATCCATCCTACATACAGCTGCCAAACTGACACTCTTAAAGCATGCCGGACTCAAGAATCATCAATAGCTCCCAGTTTAGCTCTGGTTTTCCCAGACTTTATATCACTCCATTGAGGTATTCTCTGAACTTGCCTTCTTTACATTTCTGGAACTCACTGTTTAATCTCCCACCTGCAAACCTTTGCAAAAGCTACCACACATACTCCTTTATGTCTGACTCTTAGAATTTCCTAGTTCCCTTTAAGGCTCAAAGTAATGGGGAAGGAATCTCGGGAAGCAGAAGCAGAGACAAGGAAGGAGTCAGGGAGCAAAAGGACAGAATACAGAGAGGAAGAGATGGAAGTATGAGAACCAATGTTTTCAGAAGTAAGGATCTTTGGTAAAGAGAGTTTTGTGACATAACCTATGTTAGTTTGCTTGCTGTCTTGGGGAAAGGGGAGATAAGAGAAGAAGGAACTCAGAATCTTATAAAAATGAATATAGAAAACCATCTTTATTTGTAATTGGGAAAATCATATACCATTAAAATATTTTAAAAATTAAAAAAATTTTTTGGGAAGCAATTGGGGTTAAGTAAATAACTTGCCCAGAGTCACATAGCAAGTAAGTGTCTGAGGTCGGATTTGAAGTCATATCCTTCTGACTCCAAGGCCAATGCTCTTTCTACTGAGCTACCCAGTTGCCCCCAAATACAAGCCTTTTAAAAGAGAAAAAGAGTTTTGTGAATTAATTAAAAAACAAAACAAAACAATCCAAACCTGCAGTAAGCCACTATCAGTTCATGGACCAGTTTCTGGATAAGATGACTAAAATTTTAAGAAATTGCCTCTTTTTGTCTTATGTACAATCTATCAGACAACATTTATTAAACACACTCTGTGCCAAGCATTCCTTAAAGAATACCGAGACAAAAATGAAAAATCCAAACCCTCAAGAAGTTTAAAGTCTCCCCTACAACAACCACTTCTATTTGTTTCCTTTCCTTCAATGTCGTAGGAGTGATTTCATCCGGGTAAATATTCCCTTCACTGGAATCAAATGAACCCACCTCTCTGATGGTGTATGATCTGATTTTATAAAATTTAACTCATAACTATAAAGAAAGGACCAAAGAATACTCTGTGCCACCTCTGGAAGCCTAGATCTTGGTTTTCTATAAACCAGGCCCTAAGTCACATGTCATTTCCTCCAACTCATCCAAGTACCATGGGGACAGAAAAAAGAAAAAGCTTTTTCAACCTCCCTGTTTGCTTACTAGCCTTTGGAAGAAACAGCTGTAAAATGGTCAACTAGAGAACCTTAGAGGTACCGTTCTTTTATACCACCCTACCCCCCACACCAAAAGTGGCCATCTGACCTGAAAATGAAAAGGAGCCTAGATAATCAGCAAGCAGGCTTTCTATCAAACAAAAATGGGCCTCGGGGCTCCTAGTTCTACCCTGTGAGACAAAATCAAATCAATCTCTTCCACATGAGAGCCCCTCGTATATGTTAAGACTATTATCTTAACACCTGAAAGTCTTCCCATTCTAGGCCTGGGGTAGATCCTTTCATATGGCATGATCTTCAGGTCCCTTACTACCCTACCTGTAGCAGCCAGAACTCTGAAAAGGTATACCTAAATCCCAGCCTGATGCTTATGGCTGCACATGCTCAATATGATGTAGTGAGGTAATTGTACCGAAGGATTTAAGGGCTGGGGGAGGGACACAGAGCTCTCAGCCAGAGAAGACTTCAGGCTCCAGAGTCCAGACTCCATCTTTGACCAGCCACGTAGCGGCTCTCCTGCCCCCTTCACTTCTCCACCCTAAGACCAAGGACTTTGGTTGATCCCAAGGTCCTCCAGAGAGGTAGCCCGGACACTACACCTAGCCATTGTCCTTTCTAGCTAACTGATGCCCTTCCTAAAATGCAGCCCTCCCTCAGGATCTTAATTGGTGGCAATTTACTGCTTATGTGTAAAGAAGGAAACTGGGAGTGGATGATGACACTTGCACCATAAATAAACCAGTTAACAAACGAGAAGGGTTTTTGAATTCTGTTTCAGAAATCTTAAGTTTGAGATAACTATGGAATACCCAATTTGCAAAGTCTTCTGGGTGGTAGGTGATGCTGGACTAAAGTTCAGGGGAGAGGAAGGAGAGACATAGAGACTGGCTCAGTTCTACACAGATCTGAGAGTCCTTTGTAGAAAGATGTTAATTAAAGGTATCAAAGCTCAAGAGGACACAACTGAGAGACTAGAGAGAGAGGAGGGCCAATGACAGGGAGAGGGGAGAAGAGAGATAAGGATGCTGAGCCATCAAAGGTTCCAATTAGTACCTGCTACATTCCAGATGCAAAATGTTCTTTAGTTGATGGTTGGTTAATGATGGAGACAGATAAAGACAGGGGATGCTTATCCTGAGAAGGAGAAGTATCCTGCTTAGCCCCTAAGGCCAACCCCAGAAACAGTGAGGGGCCATCTCAGAGGCCGGGGAGCCCTCGGGCAAGCACGTGGAGAAAGGGTTCCTAGGGGCTGAATTAAATCTGAGATCCTCTGACATCAGATTTTGGGAGAATACTGTTCTTTCCACTGAAAGTCCTGTTTTTCTTTCATAAAACACTGTCTAGCCAAGTCTGTCCTGTCTTCTAATTCTAAGTGTGATCATCCCAAGCCAAAAGCATGGAATTTATACTTACTACGACAGGCTGGCCTTTGAGAGACTCGGCTCACTTCTGGTCTGTCAAGGGGAACTACTCATTTGACAAATACCGATTAAGCCACCAGTATGAGAGCTAACGAAGAAGAGGACTGACCCCGAGTGACCAGGGGCACCTCCCGGTGGCCTCGAAGCTCCCTGAGGCTGGACAGCAGAGGAGCCCCCAATCTGCCAGAGAAGAAAGTCTCCATCCTGGGAATTTCGACACCTGAACAAATCATAAGACACGGCAGCAGGTGCCAGGGAGAACAAGAGGCAGCTCCTGCCTCCAGGCACTGACTCTTCAGCTGCCATAGAGAGCCCACCCCCAAGTGGGTAATGGCTCCCGCCCCATCCAAGCCTGGACCCACCTTCCAATGGCCCCTCTGGAAGCCTTTCTGGAAGGGGCTTCCTTATCAGGCCCCAGGATGGCCAGGTGCTGTGGCTGCCAGACGGCCATGACAATAGTCCAGCAGACTCTCATACTCTATGAGGGGTGCATGGGGGTGTGGGGATGCCCTGATTCCCTTTCTGTGGCTGCTACAGGAAGAGCAGAGGTGGCATTCGCAGAATGGAGCCTGGGGGAGCCTGGTTTTGCTGGTCTTCCTGCACCAGGAATTGTTCACTCTGGGGCAGGATCAAAGGCCGAGGTTCCCATCCCACTCCTCTCTCTGGGCCTTTGACCCAGGCCTTCCTGAGGCATCCTGATAATTCAAGGCAGAACAGAGGACGGGGACAGACAGAGAGTTCAAAGGGCAAATGGAAAGCACATGTTTATCCACAGCCTCAGGACTATTCAGTAGGAGGAGACAAAGTGTGTGACATGGGTTCAGGGTGCAATACTGGGCCCCAGAAACTTGCCTGGAATCAGCTCTAACTAGCCACTGAGGAATTTGGGGAGTGGGAAGGGCAGGTAAGGTGACCACAGCTATCTCAGGAGCCCAGACTCGTGTCCAAAAGCCCAACACAAACCCTGTGAAACCGCCCCCTTGCCTGGACACACTGTCCCAGCAACATCCCAAATCGGTGTGAATGTAGGGAAGAAGAAATGGTACCAATGGAGGCAGGGAAGAGAAGCAGAAAATTATACCTTCCAAGGATCAAGGGGACTTCCCAGAGGCCCATAGTCCCAAGTGTCAGACTTTCCCGAAATTCAAACAAAGAAATGAACCCACAGCCACAAGCAGACTTGTTTTTCATATTCAGGTCCAACCTTGGGGGAAGTTCACAGTTCCCCAAATGAGGACAGCATTGAAAGTCTCTGGGAACCTAAATATCAATCTCACCTCACAGAGATACAAGAACCAATGACGTTTTTAAAATGTGATTTTGAAATTCATAAGCTCAGCTTGGAAATCTTAGGCATGGACTGCAGTGATAAGCCTGAAGGCTTAAAACAAATCATGGCGAAGGTGACATTCTAGAGCTGCCATTATTCAGGGAGACAAAGGAAAACCAAGCCCTGGATCCCAGTCTCCTCTCCCAGACTTGATTTCTCTTCACCCCCTTTCCCAGCCAGCCCAACCAAGTGTTCCATCCCCACCCCCTGGCTTTGTCTCCCTCAGAAGCCCTGGCATCCTTCGAAGCTCACCTCAAAGGCCTCCAAAACTCGGGGAGAGTTACCCTAGCAGTTAGAGCCTCAGCCACAGCCAGGATATCCTGCCCTGAGTTTGCACATCATTTGTATTCATAAGTAGACACCTAAGCTCCCTAAATAGGATGTCAAATCCCTAAACTCAAAGACAACTTAATTTTGGGGGGAAAAAGGGGGAAGAAGAGAGGAAGGGCCAGGCATTCATAACAAAGCAGGCGCTGTCATTATTATCCCCATTTTATAGCAGAAGAAACTCAGGCACGGAGAGGTAAAGTGACTTGCCCTCTCAGCTGTCACTGCCTAGTCAGTTAATAAGCATTTGTTATGTTCTAATCTTAACCAATATTATGTTACACAGCACAATGGATCTGAAAATCTGAATAATGCCTCAGATGCTTCCTCCTTGGGTGACCTTGGGCAAGGGGCTTTAAGCTGCTTGCCTCGGTTTCCTCATCTGTAAATGGGGATAATAATAGCACCTTCCCCTCAGGGTCAAAATAAGGATTAAATAAGAGAATAATTTTGAAATGCTTAGCACAGTGCCTGGCACTAGTTTACATGGTAGGGGATAGAGGTGGCAGTAGTACTAATGATAGTAGTTGTAGTGGTAGCAGTAGCAGTAACAGGAAGTAAGGTGCTGGGGGTAGACTGCATCTGGCTTGGGCCATTTTCAATCACGGATTGAGTCCACAGGTCTGAAAGTATTCTGTGGGCTGCAGAAAAGCTAATAATAACAAGAATGGCCCTACTCTAAGGGGCAGAGAGTCTCACAAGGCAGACAAAGTGTGCCCACAGACATGCTGCCATACACACCAACACAATGATTGATAGAAGGGCTAAGCGTGAGGCACTCCAAGAGGTCACAGAAGGAAACAGGGCCAAGCGCCTGGAGTTGGAGAAGCCAGGCAGGTACTTCCACAGGAAAAGTCAATCAGGAGGGTCCTTGTCACTATTGTTTGGGTTCATTTGTTCCTCTGGGAGGGAAAGTGTTTAAGTCACAAGGAAGAGAATGAGAAAAGAATAAAAATCCAAAAGAAGGAATCCAATTTGAGGGACACCTACGGTATATGAGGGGCAAGAGTTTCAGACCTTGCTGGTAAGCTGCTTGTCTAAAGTTTTGACAATAACCAAATTTTAAGGGTTATAAGAAACCTTAGAAATCAAGTCTGAATGATAATCCAATGATCGGTGGCTGCCATATAACCTAGACGCAACATTATCAGGTGCAAGGGTGACATTTATCTTTATAGTTTTATAATAATTGTTTTGATCAAGGAAATAAAGATATCAAATTGCTACTTGAATACTAAGCTAGCAGTTATGGTAATGATTATTAGTTTCCTATTAACAATGATCACCTGTTCACTTTAAAAAATTTATGTTATGTATTGGTCAACCTGCCATCTGGGGGAGGGGAAGGAAGGAAAGGAGAAAAATTGGAACAAAAGGTTTGACAATTGTCAATGCTGTAAAATTATCCATGCATATATCTAGTAAATAAAAAGCTATAATAAATTAAAAAAAAAAAAAGAACTTAGACAATTGACATATATCAGCAGTTCTTTAAGAAATAAACTATTCTCTCGGAAAGCATAGAAAAAAAATTTTGTTAGTTTATTTTCAATTAAAGATTTTTCTCACCCTTCGATTTCCCCTTCAATGGGAAAAAAGAAAATAAGACAAAAACTCTTGTTAAAATATATATCTACATAGTCAAGCAAAACAAATTTCTACGTTGGTCATGTCCAAAAACGTGCATCTCATCCTGCATCTGTAGTACATCCCCTCTCTGGCAGGAAGCTGACAGAATATTTCATCATTATTCTCTGAACTGTGGCAGATCATTACATTATCAGAGACCCTGGGTCTTTCAAATTTGTTTATCTTTACAGTGTTATTATAAACATCGTTCTCTTAGTTCTGCTCCCTTCATAAATTTATACAAGTTTTCCCAGGTTTCTGAGACCATCCTCTTCATCATCCTTTGCAGAACAATAAACTTCCCCACCTAGTCCTGGACCACAGCTAATTTCCAGGTTTTTATCGGCACTGAAAGAATATTTTTGTCTTTCCCTCTTTCTCGGGTCACTCTGGGGTAGAGGCCTAGTGGTGGTATGGCTGGATCAAAGATCAGTGATTTTGGAAGCATGGTTCCCAACTGCTTTCCAGAATGGCACTGGACTTGGGAATCAAGATCACTTGAGTTCAAAAGCCAGCTCAAACACTAGCTGTGTGACTCTGGCCAAATCACTTAACTACCATCTGACTCACTTTCCTCATCTGTAAAATGGGAATAATGTCATCATCTACCTCTCAAGGAGGATATAAATTTAAGATGAAATACTTGTAAAGTGTTTGGCAAACCTTAAAGTGCCTTATAAATGCTAGCCATTATTTCTTACATGACTAATGACAACTTGGAATTTTCCTGTGAGAACATCCAGTTTATATCTTTTCACCAGTTAGAAAATGGAGGCTTTTTCTTATTCATCTATAGACTCTTTGAGACACTGGTTTCTTTCATCATTGATGATCTGCTATTGGACTGAAACCAAAACTTATCTGTTGGTTGTGAACAAATATTCACGAGACAAGTTCTCCCAGAAAACTTCTGCTTTTCTCTCTGAAGTAACTGCGCTCCTTCTGATCAGAGAGTAAACAAAGCGTTGGGCAACTGGGCGCTGCCCAGACAAGACAAAGGATTCTGTCCAAGTGAGATTTAAGGTGTTAACTTGTTTGCTCCAAAGCAATTCACTGAGCATTCATACAATCCTAAATCAAACTGTTTATATGCAATCAACTTCTCCCTAATTCCACCAACAATTAGATACCTCAAATTTAACTCCCATTATTACAAAGGAAATAAGCTAATGTTTTCATGGCACTGCTCATCTTTAAATTTACAAAGGGCACCACAAATAGCATCTTAACTGATCCTCATCACAACCTGGGAGGGAGGGGCTATTATGAACCTGTCTGACAGGTGAGGAGATGAAATGCCCAGGGCCCCTCTAGTCCTGTCTCTGGGTCCAGCTCCTTTGCTACTTCATCTCGGTAAGAGTAGCCACGATGATCCTAATGCCCTAGGATAAGTGAAGGGCAGGGGCCACATCTGGAGAGGGAGCTACTGGGAGAGTGCGATGAGCACTGCATTGGCCCCAGTCTGGACCCCAACTCCAGTAAATCCAGGGGCTGTCTTTGGCCGTAAGCAGATCCTGAGAGCCCCATTGTTTCTTCTCAGGAGCTCATTGGGGAGACCCTTTTGGAAGCTCAAAGTTCTGTGGAGACCAGAGTGTTTAAAGGATGACCGAGCTTTCCCTTGAGGTAGAGAGCAGGAGGTAGCCCTGGCTGAGGGGACCTAGTAATGGGGCCTAAAGGGAAATCCTAAATCAGACTAAATTAGAAAGATTGAGAGGAAAGAAGAGAGCCCTGGAAATCATCAGACTCACAGTTTGGAAATAGGGCAAGAGCTAACTACATCACATCCAATCCTCTCTTCACTTTACATTCAGGAAATTGAGACCCAGAGCGGTTCTAGGACTTGCCCATCGTTCCTAAGCTGGGACCACATACCAGAAACCATGCCAGGGGACAATCAGAGACACATGGGAAACATCTCCAGCCCTCGAGGAACTCACCTTTTAGCAGGGAAGAAACAGGCAAATACAGAGGCACATGGCGGAGAAGGGGCAACTACCAGCAGCTAAGGGGGCAGAAGATGGAGCAAGATATGAACTTCAGAGGGATGACAGTTGGGATGCTTAAGTGGGAGGTGCAGAAAGCAATGAGCTGCAAGTCAGGAAGCTTAAATCTAACCTTAGACATCTGCTAACATGCAACCCTGAGCAAACCATAACCTAACTGTATCCTCGAAGGTAAATGGGCATACTAATAGCACCCGTCTCCCCGAGCTGTGAGGATCAAATGAGAGCATGTTTGTTGAGTACTTAGCTCAGTGCCTGGCAAGAGTAGGTTTTTTAAAATGCTAATTATTATTATGTTAAGAGACTATTAGGAGGGCATGCACTCCAGCACCACAGGGGAAAGCAAAGGAAATAAGCATTTGCTTCTGACTCCTTTCTAGGTTAAATTTTCTATCAATTCTGATCTTTTCATCAACAATGCTTTAAAATCTTCTGCTTTCACTTTTTTTTATTTTGAAATATTACATTCAGATTTGCTATGTAAGCAACTCTTGGCTGTAAGCCTAGATCTTTTGCTTTCTGTAAAGTCACTTTCCAAGCTCTCTGTTCCTTCTACTTGGTTGTTGCTAAATCACATGTGATGCTGACTGGCTCCTCAGTACTTGAATTCTTTCCTTCTAACTGCTTGCAGTATATTATGAATTCTGGATTTTGGCTATAATATTTATGAGAGTTTCCACTTTAAGAATCCTTTTAGGCGGTGACCAGTGGATTCTTTCTATTTCCACTGATCTCTGGTTCAATTAAAATCTGCACAAGACATAATGGCTCACACATTGCAGGTGCTCAGAAAATCGTCTGTTGGATTGGAATGGACGAATGCAGCATTTTAGGAGGATGGATATTCCTCTTAATCAGCCACACTTCTGTCCAAAAAGCATCAGTGATTCCCCACTTCCTCAGGCTGAAACCCATATTCTTCAGACACCTAAAGCCCTTCACAATCTGGCTCCATCATCCTGAGTATATGTCTCTCCCTTTCACTCATTCTACACCTCGGCCTGCTTTTTATATGTAACAGGCCTTCCCTCACCCGAGGACCCATTCCCGGGGTGTTTTGTCTTCACTTTTGCCTCTTGGGCCTCTCCACTCCCATCAGAGCTCAGTGCCACCTCCCAATTGTTCCAGGTGCTATTTCCATTCAATAAGTACATGATTATTTTGTATTTATCATGTATCTACTTTACCCAGCATCAAGGGCCTTTTCTCCAGTAGAACATAAGCTACTTAAAGGCAGGAGTTGACTTCCTTTTGTCCTTGTATCCCATAGTATTAATATTAGTTTATAAATATTATAAATAAATATTAAACATTTGTGAACTGGCTGGTTATCTACATAATAGGTTGGAGAGAGAAGGACTGGAGAAGATATCCAGTTAGGGGACTCTTCAATCAGTCCAGCACCATTTATTCAATACCCACCATGTGCTGGGTACTGGGGACACAAAAACTAAAGTGAGGCAGGCCCTGTTCTCCAGAAGTTGACGGACTCCAGGGGAGACACCATCAGCAGCTGTGGAATCAGGAAAGGTCTCGTGTGCAAAGCTCAGCAGGGCTGGGGTTCTATGGGACAAAGGGGAGACCCGGCGCTCTGACCACTGCGCCACCCACTGCCCCTGGAAGTCATCCCCAAAGAAGTCCAAGTTAGCCTGGCCGGGGCAGTTAGCAGATGTGATTTAGGTACAGAAAGAAGATAAACCAACAAGAGATGCATGGGAGAGGACGCAGATATAAAACCCTTACATGGGGCAGAAGTCAGGGAGGTCATTGAACAGGACGGCCCAGCATCTCAAGGGGGATCAAGGAGAATGAGGGGGAAGGGGTGGGGGGGAAGAGCAGACAGCATCTGCAAGAGGCCAGGGGGAGGCAGGGCGAATGGAATGGGAAATACCTGCCCTTTTTTCCATCCTCTTACTTAGCCCAAGAGGACCAGAACTAAGGCAGCCACAAAGAAGGACAACAGTCCCATCAATGGGAAAGCCAGGCGCTGGGTAAATGTCAGAGGTGCTGGTCTGGACTCTTATTCCCGAAAGGCACCTTTCCCAAAACCAAGGAGCTGAGGAGCTCTGGCCCAGGAGGGCCCTGCCAGCGCTCGGGTGACTCCAGCCCTTCTGGCCCCACGGCAGCGAGGCTCCTGGGCCACCTGCTCCAACTCTCGCCGCTCCGCTGGCCTCACCTCGGCCTCAGTTTCAGGGCCCCTGCCAGCCTCCCCTCAGTAGCCTCCTTCTCCCCAAGCCTCTCCTGAGCTCTCCAGCTGTGGCCACCACACGCAAGCTCCTTGAGGGTCAGACTGATGCTTTTCGTCTTTGTGTGTCCAGCACAGCCTCTGAAACCGGGACACCGAGTACCAACAAACGCTTTTAGAACAGAGTCTCTACATTGTGGCTTTTCAAAACCCTTTCCTCACAACAACCCTGGGGAGAGTACAACCATGTTTGTTGCCATTTTATAAGAGGCTCAGGGAGGGGGCAGGACTTGCACTGTCTCACACATTCACTGCTCCAACGCCTCTGGGATGGTACAAATCTCCGTGCAGCTTCCAAGGGCGCCTCTTGCAGCCCGCCCGAGCCTGCCAAGCCCAGTTTGCTGCTTGGAGTTTGCTCCCAGAGGCCCGGGTCACCCCACATATTAGATGGAGACTTTCCAACTAGTGGAGAACACGGGCGGTTCATCCATAACATCCCTCACCCTGACGCTGTAGCCAGCCCATCTCTTCCTGGGGGAGACTCCCCAAATGACATTTTTCTTTACTCCAAGCTCCTCGGATGCTGTCGTTCTATTTATCCACACGCCCCTCCATTCTCTCTGTAGTTAATACTCATTCCCAGGGATCCCAAATATCATGGAAGAATATGCCAAATTATATGCCACACCATTTATCCCACATAAGGCACTCAAGGAGTATTTGCTGAATGATTTCCACAATTTATTTCTATTTCCTTGTGCTGATTTTGAGCTGGGTATGTCTTTGTGCATGTTCATGTTTTCAAGATGTTCAAAAAAACTAGGAGCATGAAGATGCAAGAAGCCAATTAAAAAAAGGTGTCCGTGTATTTTGCCTGATTTCACACATGGCTTTTCAAGGGGAGGAAGGTGAGGAGGGAGGAAGGAAGACAATCAAGAACTCAGAAATGTTAAAAATTATTTTACACGATACATCAAATTATTTTATAAATAATGGGGAAAAAAGATGTCAATGAAATTGAATTTGAGAATGATGGACAACTTGATGATTTCTGCTAATACTGAGCTATTTCTTTTTCGATGGAAAATGCTTGAGCTTGCACTGGCCCAGGATTATTCCAAGGCTTTAAAAAGCAACTTCAATGATACTCACAGTAATTTCTGGGATTAAACCTAATCCCACCTTTAAAAGTCAACCCAAGAACACACTGATTGAAAATGGCTCTTCCTAAACAAACATTTTGAGAAGTTGAGTTTCAAGATTCTGCTATTACACAACCACCAAAGACTTGGGGGAGGAGAGTATGGTTCTTGAAAACATTTTCAAAAGCTCGATGGGATGGAGCAAACACTGATCAGGGGGTGGGGGGACAAAATCCCTGGGTTTGAATTCTCACTCTGTCATGTGCTACCCATGTGGCTCCAAGTAAGCTGCTTGCCTTCTTGGACCTCAGTTTCCTTCTCTGTACAATGGGAATAACAATCCTGCCTGCCTGTTGTGAGAAAGTTTTTTTTTTTTAAAAGGGGAGGGCGCTGCCCTTTGTGATATTAAGCAAATATTGTATAGATGCGAGCTGCCACTGATACTACTAAAAGTAAAAAAAATTCTAAACTAACTAATAAGCTATAAAATGATGAACAAGTACACAATATCAGGAAGATTAAAAAGAATCTTATATATTATTAAATGGCCACACTTTTTAAAAGTGTCTTTTATAAAGTCCTCGTTCTATTACATCTTAATGTCTCTGAATACAATTGCCAAGCTCCTCCAGCCCAGAAACTGGATCTTGCTCTGCCCACGACAACCCATACTCAGTGCTCCCACCTCCCATCAAAAAAGGATGAACCACAACAGTGATTTCCACCCTCTCAGAAGTCCTACCTTCCCTTCACTAACCCTACCCCCCCATTTCATTTTTTCCATTCATTTCAAGTATCTGAAGAATTGGACTTTTTCTTCTTGGTAGGGGGATGAGTTTTGGCTCCATTCTATGCGAGGAGAAGGGAAAAAGCAAGGACAGAAAAGACGCTCTCAGTATTTAGAGCTTTCCAAGAGCGCTGTGAGCTGCTTTGGGAACAGTGGGCTCCCATGCACGAGAGCCCTTCAAGCCACACCTGAATGGCTGCTTCTAGTGCTGGGTCTTGAAAGGCCTCTTCAGCCAGACTTGATTACACTAGATACTTCTAGATTCTGTAATTCTATAATTAAGGTGCTTTGAACATGACACCGCTCAAGCCTCTCAGGATAGTTTGTGCAAGACCGGGACAGTTACTCTACCTCTGCTTCTCTGAAAAATGAGAAGGCTGAACTAGATGATCTCATCTCTAAGAGTCCCTTTCCCTCTGACCTGAAGGCTCTAGGACTCTGAGGATCCTGGGAGAGTTCACAAGCAGGACTGGGAATCCAAGTCCTTTGAAAACATGAAATACTTAAGCACGAGAGGGACGGCATTTCAGTTTTAGTGTCTCAACAAAATCTGCAGATAACAATTTATCTAGCACCTCAAGGGCTACCGAGCATTTTCCTCAAATCGGTCCTTGTGGGTAGGTGGTACAAGTCCCACTGCCCACCTGGATAGAGAAGCTGCAGTTAAAAAGAGGCAGGGTTTTGTCCAAGGCCACTCAGCAGAGAACAGAGCTGGGATGTAGGTCCAGGTTCAAAGGCCAAGGTTCCCTCTACCTGTCAGAACCAAGGTTCTCCCTCTCTACAAAGAAATGGCTGAGAGGGAAGGTCGGCCCTCTGGGGCCATCCACCTACTGCAGTTCCCAGATTTATGGAGGGGAAACGTGGGAGCCCCAAGGAGGAAGTGTCTTGCCTGCCTGTTTCCACTCCACATTTGAGGATGACTAATTATTAACGGGAGTGGTCAAGATGTTTTGGTCTGGACCTGACTTCTCGAGCAGACGGAGCCGATTCCCTCTACCAGAGCACTGGCACCTGCTGTCTGACACCTCAGAGTCCTAATCTGGCATGTGAAAGGGGATTCCTGGGGGCTCTCGGACCACCCCTCTCTGACAGCTGAGGAGGAGGAGGAGGAGGAGGAGGAGGAGGAGGAGGAACACTGGTGAAAGTAACCAGGGGCCGTGCCTCGCAGGCCTAGCTGGCTCAGGATACCTGGCAGGAACCTGAAGGTGATGCTGACTTTTACTACCTGGCAGTTTGGGCTGGTTTTTAACTCACCCCAGCTCACGGTTCTAGAGCAAACACCCACTCCTGTTCTCCTGCTGATACCCAGCCCGGCTGGGGGAGGACATCCACCTGGTGCTCTTGTCCTTCCTTTACCAGTGAGCATCCCAGGCCTCCAAGTCAACACTCAAGTCAGTTCTTTTCACTCAAAGACCAGGACAAATCCTACTACACCACAATGCGTCTTGTTCAAAAAGACAAGGACAGGACATTTAACAATGCGAGGCTCATTAATGTACACACAAATTCAGAATAAAGGGGGAAGAGTGCTAGCTCTGGAGTCAGGGGGTCTGGGTTTGGATGCACCTCTGACATGACCTGGGTGGTCTGGGCCTCAGTTTCCCCATCCATAAAACCAGGGGGCCTTCCAGCTGGGACCTTTGGACCCAAAACCATATTACAAACTGAAAATGAAAAACATGTTGGCTTCTCAACTGTTTTTTCTCAAATACACAGAGATTTCTGATTGGATGCAAGCATCATCCTTAATGAGAAAACCCCCACCACTCCCTCCCATCTGCCTCATCTGCTGCTCTCAGATCCTAGTCATCGGGAACAAAACTTCAATTACGCAGCCCCATCTCTTTACTGAAGTGAGACGGCTGGACCTTCCGAGCCTCCGGGAGGTCTGAGTCCGCATGATTCTCACCGCCATCACCCCCTCCCAAGCTGCTCTGGCATCCAGAAGCCGTCGGAACGGGCCGGGGCTGGCAGAGGGGAGGGGAAAGGCCTTCCATCTAAAAGCCCAAGGTCCTCCAGGGGATGCTTCTCCTGACACGAGCCCAGAGCCCGGCCTAGGAGAGCCGCAGAGGGGGAGTTGCCCGAGTAACTGCAGAGCGGCACCCTCCACACTGCAGTCTGGCAGTCCTCACCTGCAGCCACACCTGCACTCACCAGCCACTGGAGCGTCCAGCTTGAATCAGCTCAAGCCTTGGCAAGAAATGCTCAGCACATCCATTCAACATTTATTCTTTCTTATTTCTTTCAGAAAACATTTAGTAGAGGAAAAAATGAGGGTTCACGGGGCTCAGCGTGGTGGCATTCACACAATCCCAGAGCCCAAACTGCGTCCGGCCCAGGGAGAACCCAGAGCTCCCCCTTTCTAGAACACAATGGTCACCGGGACACTCCCTTCAATCTGACCAAGAACAACCAGGACTGCTTACTCACAACATTTTCACGACAAAAAACACAACTCGGGATCAATTCCCCAGAAGAGCCCCTTCGGGGCTCTGCTTCTGCCAGAAAAGTGGTCAGACAGCCCCCCAGGGGAAGCCCTCCCGGCTGTGTGACCAGGGCAGAGGGCCGGCCAAGCCCCCCACCCACAGCAGGTTGGGAGGCCGCTCCCCAGGGCTCGCATGAAACCTCACCCTTCCTGCCCGAGAGCCAAAGCATGCAATGCCGGGATATGGCAGGGGCAGAGGGACTGGCGTAAGGAAAGGGGTCAGGGCCAGGAGCAGAGAAAGGACAGCTGGCAGACAAGGTGGAAAGGGCAAGCTGGGAGTCCGTGAAGCAAAGCGCCCCCCTGGAGCCAGGCGAGGCCCCCCCAACAGCTGTGCCTCAAGTCTGGGCAGCAGCTGCCTCGGCCGGGCAGCCGCAGCCCGCTCCCCCGGAGGAAGGAGGGGGCCTCCCGGCGGCCCGTCATTCTCTCCCCGGACTCGTCTTAGGCTTTAATTTTTAATCAGCCCTCGCTGCCCGCAGAGCCACAGCCTCTTCGGATACCTACGTATGCCGCCATCGCAGAGAAGCCAGCCTACCCTGCAGCAGCAGCAGCCCCCTCTCACCGGGGGTTCCCCCCGCCCGGGCTCAACCTTCACGCGCTATCTGGGGCATCCAGCCAGCACCACCCCCAGCGAGAAGATCCCTGCAGATGCGACCGCAAAAAGAAAGAATCTCTTCTTTCAGCTCACCCTGGAAATGGAAGGTTTTCTGATCAACAGTTATTGTGAAGGTGCTGTCGTCCTCATCGTCTATACCAATCACAGCTCCCTGTGAAACAAAGAGCAAAATCCTGATAAGGCAGGCAGTGACATCAGCAACCTCCCCAGCCACGACACCCCGGGAATGCTAAGCGGCGAGGGCGAGTGGGGAGCCGGCGGAGCTCTCTGCCCACAGTAAGCCGAGCCCTGGCTTTGTGTCAGGGAGCGGAACGGCTCCCCCGGTCCGACAGGGGGGGGGGGGGGGGGAGGCAGGCCCGGGAACACGCAGAATCTCCAGCCTTCGCTGCTCAAACCCGGTGACTTACTGCAGGGCAAGGCGGAGAGGGAGGCAGGAAGGAAGAGGCCCCCGGGAAGGGGAGAGTCCCAGGAGGCAGCCAGGAGGAATGAGGCTGGCAGGAGCCTAACTGCGGAACAAAACAAACACTGTCTCAGCGCGACCCCTAAGCCAAGCACCCTGCCGCAGGGACGGCACACCAGCCAGACCTCAGAAAAGGGAAAGGCAGGTGAGGCAGGTGTCCTACTGGGGCTGTCTCCCCTGGGGCTGCGAGGGAGAAGGGAGAATGGGAGGCTGAAGTGGCTGCCTGCAGGGTCCAGGGAAAGGCCTCAGGACCCCCGGCTGCTCGCATCCTGAGGGGGAGCAGGGGAGCACACACTGGATGCACAAAGGGCATTTCCTCAGACAACACTTTTAATAGTTCTCAATCACTTCGAGATGCGCTGTCTCAGTCTCCATGACTGCCCGACTCGTCCTCCTTAGTCCCAAGGGGCCATACGTCAGCCCTCCAAGGCCACCGCACATCATTAGTGGCGGAACTAAGAAGAGAACTAGTCCCTTAACTGTGGCCTGGAATCGTCACCCATCATCACATCAAGCACCGCTCCCTCTGGTTTAACCATCATCTTCACGATGGCGAGTGCCCAGATTCAGCAAGTATATCCAACTTCGTCTTCTGGTGGAGTTGTAAACTAATCCCACCATTTTGAGAACAATGTGGAATTGTGCTCAAAGGGCTATAAGACTGCCTCCCTTTGATTCCCCAATACGCTACTAGGTCCTAGGTCTGTGACCCAAAGAGATCCAAGGGGGGAAAGGGGGCCCATCAGTACACAAACAGTTAACGGCATCTCTTTGTGGTGGGAAAAAATGAGACACTGAGGGGACACCCATCCACACAACTGCCTACTGGATGTCAAGCCACCCTGAGACAGCTCATTTTCTTTCCCTTGAATTCTCCATTTCGGAACTGCTCTATTTGTGTCAAAGGCACCCTCACCCTTAATTACTCGGGCTTGCGACTTCCATGTCGCCCTTGGCACCTCCCTCACGATCACCTACTGTAACTCTAGTGTTGTTTCTATCTTTGCCTTTCCCTTTGCCATTCCCACAGCTAGGACCCTTCCAGAGACCTGACCCTGTTCTCACACACCCGCAACTTCCTTTGTGGGCTTTAAGGACCTTTACAACCTGACGGCTCTGCTCCACCACGTCCAACCAAACTGGCAGTCTTCCACTTCAGTGCCTTTGCACTGGCTGTCCCCGATACCTAGGGCCCACTTCCACTGCTGAGAATCCCTAGCTTCCTGTCCCACAGAGCAGCAATCCTAAGAACAGTCTGGTACTGGCTGAGAAACATACTGGTGGATCAGTGGAATAGATTTGGTACACAATACACGGAGGTACATAAACAGCAATCAAATGTTTGATAAATGGCAAAGATTCAAGCTTTTGACAAGAACTCGCCATCTGACAAAAATAACTGGAAAGCAGGTCGACAGAAACTCGCTATGGATCAACATCTCGTATCATATACTAAGATAGGTCAAAATGACTTAGACATAAAGGTCACCCTTTATCATAAGCAAATTAGGGGAGCATGAAAATTTTATCTGAAAGATTTATGGCCAAGGGAAGAATTTATGACTAAACAAGAAATAGAGAGGATCACAAGAAGTAAAATGGAACTTTGACTACGCTAAATTTTAAAACTTTTTGCACAAATAAAACTAATGAAACCAAGATCACAAGAACAGGAAAATGGAAGAAAAAAATTTATAGCAAGTTTCTCTACTAAAGGCCTTTTTTCTCAAATATATAGAAAACTAAGTCAAATTTATAAAAATGTATTATAAGCCATTCCCAACAGATAACTGGTCAACATGAACAGGCAGATTTTTTTTTTCTTTTTTTTTTCTGAGGCTGGGGTTAAGTGACTTGCCCAGGGTCACACAGCTAGGAAGTGTTAAGTGTCTGAGACCACATTTGAACTCAGGTCCTCCTGAATTCAGGGCTGGTGCTCTACGCACTGCGCCACCTAGCTGACCCCTTAACAGGCAGATTTTCAATGAAGAAAGACATCTATAGTGTCACGTGGAAAAAATGTTCCTTGTTATTACTGATTAAAGGAATGAAAATTGAAAACTCTGAGGTACCATCTAATATTTATCAGATTGGCTAATATGACAGAAAAGAAAAATAACAAATGTTGAGAGGGATGTGGAAAAACTAGAAATGGTGGAGTTGTAAACTGAGCCAAACATTTTGGAGGAAAATTTGGAATTGTGCCCAAAGGGCTATAAAACTATCCTTTGATTCCACAATTATCAGGTCCTAGGTCTACTGTATCCCAAAGAGATCAAAGTGGGGAAAGAGAATCTATTAGCACAAAAACATTTAATAGCATCTTTTTGTGGTGGCAAAAAATTAGAAATTGAGGGGGTACCCATAAATTGGTAAATGGCTAAACAAGTTGTGGTTTATGACCATGATGGAATACTATTGTGCAATAAGAAATGACAACCAGGATAGTCTCACAAAACCTGGAAAGACTTACATGATTTAGCTGTTTTGATCAATACAACGATTCAAAACAATTCCAATTCCAAAGAACTGAAGATGAAAAGTGTCAAACACTTGCAGAAAACTGATGGCATCTCGGTACTGACTGAAACATGATTTTTTTCACTTTATTTTAATAACATAGCTAATAAGGAATTATGTTTTGCATGATTTCACATGGATAATTCTATCATATTTCTTGTCTTTTCAATGGGTTGGAGGAGAGTTGGGAGAATTCAGAACTCCAAAAAATATGCTAAACGATATGTAAAATAAATAACAACTGAAAAGGAAATTAAAATAATTCCTAGCTTCCTTCAAGTACCACCTTCTACATAAAAACACCTGGCAAGAACAGAAGCTACATAATGGCAAATAAAGGGCGTAATGTCAGAAAAAACTGCACAATGAAACTACCCTAAAGTTTACTGGATTCCCTTTCCTTGGAGATCCAAGCGAAGCTAACTTTCTGTCACATAAGTAATAAATATTTCTTTCACACATGAGGGCCCATTCCAACTCTCAGACTCTGTACTTCTGTATCAGCTAGACTGATCTCTGAAAGTCCATCAAATACAGTGTTCTGTCCATCTGATCCATTCTGAAAACTGCAGCACTCAACCAGTCATCAACTAGCAGTCTAATTATCACTATTAACTAAGTGCAGGTGTCAACAACATAGCTTCAAACTTATTAAGGTCTTCTGCACTTAAAAACAGTCTCTGCTAACTTTAGCCAAGCAAGACTTGTCCCTGAGACAGGACATAAAAAGAGGAACAGTAACTATTTCAAAAAGAAAATGGCTCAGAATGAGCAGCACTTAAGAAAAACAAGGCAAAAAGAAGGAACAAGAAAGAGTTAAACATCAGTCAAGTTTAAAGACAGATAGTGATTCTACCCCCACCCAAAAAAGAAAAAATGAATCCCTTCTTTCCTTAACCAAATAAGCCCAGTCTAGATATAAATTAATTTTACCACTTCCCATCAAAACTACAGTCTTTATAGGTTAAAATGCAGTTATGAAACAGAAACATTTTATAAATTCTTTAAGAAGGACAAATCAACCACACTCAATTAATAAGCATTTATCAGGCACCCATGGCTTGCCAAGTCTTAGGGATACAAAGAAAAAAGCAACAATTCCTGCCCTTAGGGAAGGGGAGACAAGATGTGCCTCCTAAGACACCAGTGATCTTGAGGAGAGGGCCCTAGCATTTAAGGACATCAGAGAAAGCTTCTTGTAGAAGGTGGTGTCTGAGCTGAGCCCCGAAGAAAACTGGGGCTTTGGAGAGCACTACAGGCTCATAGGAACAACTGTCGGCCAGAGAGAGGAGGCAGGCAGGACCCCCAGAAGGTTATCTGGTGTGCATGGGGGGAGAGGAACGATGCAACAGAGAAGGAGAGTCAGGTTGCAGCCATGTGGTGAAGGGCTTCAAAGGCACAGGAGTTCCTCCTGGATCCTGGGGGTGACCACCAACCCCTGAGGTCACTGAGGAGGGGAATGATGGAGCTTTAGAAAGGACCACAAAGTTGGTGGCAATGTGAAAGGCGAGACGCCCCTGAGGCCAGGAGACCCCTCAGAAGACAGCTGAAATAGTAGAGGCAACAGAAAAGGAGAAATAGGGGCTGTACATGGAAAGAGATGGTCATGGAACACCAGGAAGCAGCCTGGCCACGTGGGGGGAAGGCAGAGGAGGTGGGGATGCCCCAAAGGCAAGCTGGGAGTGAGGAGTCTTACACATGTGCAAGTCACAAATATCTACAGCACATCCTGTTTGAAGTGTCCAGGGGGCACTTGGCTCGGCCGGCCCAGAGTTTGGGAGAAAGATACGGGCAAGAAATATAGAATTAGGAGTTCATACCCAGAAGGTTAGAGATGTATAGACTTAAAACAGTCAGTCAGTCAATCAGTCAGTCAGTCAGTTATGGTTCACTGAGCACCCACTCAGTTGGAGGCACTATGCTAAGTGACAAAAATACAAAAAAACCCAGCTCTTGCCCTCAAGGAGCTCACGACCTAATGGGAAAAGCAAAACGAAATCACTGCGGACTAATGAGACAGACAGGCTAGACCGGGAAGACTTCGTGCAGAACGTGGAGCTTCAGCTGAGGCTGGAAGAAAGCCCCAGGCCCAGGAGAGTTCAAAGCACGGAGAGCAGCCAGAGAAAACATCTGGGGTCACGTCCCAGGGACAGCACTGGGCTATGGTGACTGAGGGCTTTCTATTTGATCCCAGAAGCATCAGAATTGACTGGACCCCTTGTCCTGGGCAATCAGTGTGACGGCTGCCCAGCCTGAACCAGAGGGACAGAGCGCCAAGCAGGGTATCCCCGGGTTAGAAGCCAGCTTTTTATCGACTACACTGTGCTGGTGACACAGAGGATAATCAAGCCCGTGGAAACCAGGGTCACTAAGAAAAAGAGGGAGAACCTCAGAGTGGCTGCCACATATGAATGGTGGGGCCCAACCAGAAATAACACTGGAAATAAGAGCTGCAGAGGGCTTTATGTGCTCTGATCCTCACAATGACATCTCCCAGAGACCCCAAGAGCCGGAGGGAGGGCTCTAAGTCAGAGGTACATCTCCTAGGAGGAGCCGGCGGGATGGGAGGCGGTCAGCGGACTGCAACGTTTGGACAGCAGCAGAGAGCACATTTACAGTCAGACACTCCCCTCAAAGACTACAGTCAAGCTTTGTG
Organism: Sminthopsis crassicaudata; assembly: GCF_048593235.1. NCBI lineage: Eukaryota > Metazoa > Chordata > Mammalia > Dasyuromorphia > Dasyuridae > Sminthopsis > Sminthopsis crassicaudata. Next base: position 24,094,903 of record NC_133620.1, read on the forward strand.
GCCCATCCCTCACATCAGGACTCAAGAAACAAAGGGCATCATTGGCCAAGAACTCCCTCGGGCTCCTTTCCAGTCTCCTCTCACTCTGAAGTCACAGCATCCCTTGTCTCACAGGAAGAACCGGCCTTTCTGGCCAGGGCAAACCCTTCCGCCTGCAGGCTCAATCCCAGGCCCTCCTGTCTGCTCCAGAGCCGAGCCCTGGAGAATAAATACTGAATTCCAAGTGGAAAGGAAAAATGCAAACATTTCAAGATCAGAGGGAGCTTCTGCCAAATCAAAGAGGGAGGAGATGGAATAAACCACAAGGCAAAAAGAAAATAGATGAGTTTAACCAAGTGGGTAAAGGAGGGGTACCGGAGCTCAACCAGAAAACCAGCCTGGGGCTACTGCTAAAGAGACACGGTTCCACCCAAACTTGAGGAGTACCAGTTTGGCAGTTGTGTGAAGGACAGACTGGAGAGCCTGGATTTAAAGGGAACAAAATGGGAATAAGGTGAGAGTTCAGGATAGCCCAGAGGCAGCAAACTGGTTTAGTGGGGAGAGCTGGCCTGGAGTCAGGAAGGGTCAAAATTCAGCCTCAGAGACTTACTAACTGTGGACCTGGACAAGTCACTAATCTGTTTGCATCAGTTTCTTCAACTGTAAAGAGGGGCTAATAACAGCCCCAGCCTCTCAGGGTTGTAGCAAGGACCAAATGGATCCCAGTTGTAGTGCTTAGCACAGCGCCCTTTTCTGGGGGTTTAGCTGTTTTTCGGTCATAGTCAGTGATCCCTTTGGGGTTTTCTTAACAAAGATACTGAAGTAGCTGGCCATTTCCTTCTCCAGTTCATTGTACAGATGAGGAAACTGAGGCACACGGATTGACTTGTCCGGAGTTGCACAGAGTCAGATATATCTCAAAACATATCTGAACTCACAAGAAGGAATCTTCCTGAGTCCAGGCCCAGCCCTCTCCAACTGGGCCAGCTTGCTGCCCAGGAGGCCTGTACAACGGCTAGCTCTCCCCCTAGTGGGGTGGCCATGACTGCAAAGGATACAATGTTTGTGAACAATCTTGGGGAGGAAATGATTAAGCCAAGCCCATGATTGGGCACGAGGGCCACAAGACCCCAGAACCAACAGAGTGGGGTGGGACAAGGGAGCTATTCTGACTAAAAGGATGGCGAACATCCAGACACTGAGAAAGTCTAGGGGAAGAGGAGGATGAGTTCTGTTTGCCGCTCTGGTGCGGGCTCATCTGCCCGCGGCTCAGCATTGGCCACAAGTCCTGGTAAAACAAGCTGAGGGTAACCGAAGGGCCTCAGACTCATCAGTGAAATAGGAGCATCCACCCCAAGCATCCCTGGAAAGAGCAGAAGAGAACAGTCTGTTCCAATGGCCAAGAAGCCGACACCCTGGGACACTTAGAGCTCAGTCAGACACTGAAGACTCCAGCCCTGACTCTGGTCTTGCTTCAATGACTCAGGAAGAGAAAGTGCTTAGAGACCTCCAAGGAAAAGGGGCTGTGCGCTCTCTGAAGCGCTTGGGACCCTTCTTGGGCAGCGTGTTCTGGAAGTTTTCCTCCACTATCCCTAGTTGGGCCCTCTGATTGTCTTTTCCACACAACACCCCCACAGACCGTGTCTTTTGTTCTCTGAGCCACCACCTCCAGGATTAAAATGATCCACGTGTGGGAAAGACTCGCTGCTCTCAGGGACTGCTCTCCTAGATGCTTCTAAACGACCCATCCTAGAACTTTCCCAAGAGCCAAGTGGAGGAAACATTTTGTCTCTTTTTGAATTCTGCATTGGTGAAGTGCTTCCAGACCCTTTAGCCATCTAAATGGCTATGAATAAAGAACTGAGTCTGGGCAATGAATATAGAGCTGGGTCTGGGTTCAAATCTGATCTCAAACACATATTCTCTGCCTAGGTTTTCTCAAGTATAAAATGGAAAAGGACCTGCCTCCCAGGATTACTGAGGTTCAGATGAGATCATGTGCCTGGCACAAAGTAAGTGCTGAATAAATGCTGGACCCCTTCCCCTCCGCTTCCCTCCTCTCCCCTCTCCACTGAAATTATTTCACTTCTAGTCTTCAGAATTTCCTTCTTGAGAGCTTCTCATCCTTTCTCAAGAGAATTTTAGGTCATGGGATTCAACCTATCATGCAGAATAAATCTGGAGAAAAACCATAAACGGCACTGACTGTGAATCTATGTTTCACTATCTCAAATGGGCCCTGGCAATCTTGTCCCACCCTTCGTCCTTGTTCACTACATCAGACTGTTCTAACCTCAAGCCCGCCAGGATGCTCATCCCTCTCAGAGGAAGACTCAAGAAGCAGGGGACACACTGGTCAAGAACTTCCTTGGGGCTCCTTCCCCGGCTCCTCTCCCTCTGAAGTCTCAGCATCCCTCGTCTCCCAGGAAGAGGCGGCCCTTCTAAGGTGGGCAGGCTCGATCCCAGGCCCTCCTGTCCGCCCCACTTCTCTCTGACCTTCAGTGTGTGCACACCTGCACCCTTGTGGATGGGCAGTTGTGTACCTGGGCATTCCGTATACACAGACATAGCCTCCTCTGCCTCCGTAGCCCTGGAGCTGGGCACACGAGGACCTCATGAAAACTCTTTGCTCATAATCACCCCAAATCCTATCCACAGCCTCCCACTTCTTGCCTGTGCATCTTGTGCTGCTCTGGTCAGGTGTGAGTCCCCATTTCCCCATAACTACTTTCTTCTATCTCTTTGTGCAATTGCTAGAATAGCCTCCTCCACTGCTCTCCTCACTGCAATGCTATTTTTCCCCCTCAGGCAACTGGAATTGTGTGACTTGCCCAGGGTCACACAGCTAAGCAGTATTACGTGTCTGAGGCTGTATTTGAACTCAAGTCCTCCTGACTCTAGGAGTGGTGCTCTAACCACTGTGCCATCAAGCTGCCCCTGAAATTCTTCTATTCCTTTAAGGAGCAGAAATTCAGATGATTCCTGATCCATGAACCCCTCCTGTTACCCACTGACTGACAGACTGATCCATCAGGTGATTTCCCTTCACATTTCTCCCTTTGCAATTTTTGTATTCTCCCCCAGGGAGGCAACAAGACATAATTAATAAGAGCACTGGACTTAGAAGCAAAAAGCCTGGGTTTGAGTTATGACACATAAAATGATCGAGAGAGTTTCTAAGTAATCATTTTATTAAATGCTAGCATAGTATTAATAATAGAATGGTCAGGGCAGCTAAATGACACAGTGGATAGAGCACCAGCCCTGAAGTCAGGAGGACCAGAGTCCAAATCTGGTCTCAGACTTCCTGGCTGTGTGACCCTGGGCATGCCACTTAACCCCAACTGCCTCAGCTCCCCCCCCCCCAAAAAAAAGGTCATTTGGCTTCCTCTCTCCCACCCAAGACCCCTTACAGAACCCATTCAAGGCTTCTCTGCCCTAGGAAGAGTAGGTGTTCTTAGGGTAGAACAACTCTGATTGGTTAATAAGTAATGAGAATATGATGATGAGAGGTGGGCTTCTCCTAATGAGAGGTTAATCACTCCATTGAGGTCAAGGAGAATTATCTATTTCAAGTCTGACACCTGGGAGGATCCCCATTTCCCCAGACCTGAGTTTCCCTCTCGTGGTCAGCCCAGCACCCCCAAGCCTGCCCGCATAACCAGCAGGGGCTGAATTCTGAAGGAGGAGGAATGAGGAAGGGAGAACCGCTGTCCCAATTCAATAAGCAGCTATTAAACACCAGACAGAAAGGACCATTTCTCTCAGAATCCCTCTGCAGGCCCCCTCCTCGCTGTCCCGTAGATTCCCCATCGGTAAAATAGAGCTCCCTCCTGCTCTGGCTGCGATCCTGGGAGCTCCCAGGACCGACTCCACATCCAAAGGCCTGGGCTCCGCAGTGCACCTTGCTCATCCTGGCTGTAGCATCCAGGCCAAGGCCCTCAGACCAGGCCTCCCTCCTCAATGCCAGAGCTTCGTTTGCAACTGTCCACAAGTCTCCACCTACATACTTATTCTGATGATTCACTAAAAAAGATTTTTGGACTCGAACTAGAAGAAAATCGGGCTCAAATTCTCCCTCTGACACTTAGTAGCAAGTCATAAATTTTACCTCTTAGAGCACTAAATTTTGTTGAGCTTCAGTTTCCTAATTTGTATTTTCTGAGTTTTTTTCCTCTTTTTTTTTCCTTGTCTTTAAAAAATGCCATTTGTTATATGAGATGATTCTTTGGTAGGAAGAGGGGAAGAGATACTGGGGAAAATTATGATGCCCTAAAAAATAAAAGACAATAATTAAAACTTAATATATTAAAAACATAGAGAGTTTAGTCTTTTAACACTATATGTGACATTAATATGCACAACATGCAAGTCCTTCTTGTGGGAAATAATCTTTTACATATTTTTTGGAGGATTCTCAATTTTCTTTCTTTTTTTGAAATCTTTTCAAAATTTTAAAATTTTTTCCCCTGCAGCAATTGGGGTTAAGTTCACACAGGTAGGAAGTATTAAACGTGTCTAAGGCCAAATTTGAACTCAGGTCCTCCTGCCTTCAGGGCTGGTGCTCTATCCACTGCGCTACCTAGCTGCCCCCATAAAATTTTAAACTTAAATACAAAATTTGAAATAAAAAATTTGTCATGTGTTACAGCAAAACATGAGGGAATTCAAAATATAAAGCAATAAATTTCTATTTTAAGAAAGTCTCTAGGCAATAAATACTACACATGGTGTTCAGAGCTGTCCACCTTTTCTTTGCTTCCTTGTTTTCTCTAAGTTCTCTGTTTACTTTTCACTTTATTTTCTCCCCTTCTTCTTTCACCCCACCCCAAGGCTACAATTAAGCGTGAATATATATAATACATCCCCCCAGTGTGTATATATCTATATCTATATCTATATATATGTATAGATATAGATATAGATATATACACACAATATAGATATCTATATTCAGGCACATGTATATTCATGTACATATATGTAAAACCATTTAGTCTTATTTTCAGATGTCCTATTTTTCTGAAGGTGAATACTTCTTCCTCCCCGAATCATTCCCTATTTTTCTCAATTTAAATAGTCTAAAACAACACTGAGTAACATGATTAACATATGGTGTAGTTTCCCTGTCTTTCTCTTTTGATTAAATCTATTTTAGTTTAACTTTGTCCCAGATCATGATTACCACCCCTACTATTTTTACATCATAAATTCTATTCCTGATCGTTATTTTATGTCTCATTTTCATAACATTTCCTGAAAGTAATATATTTAATTCAAAATTTTGATATGCTAAATTTAGAGATAAATTCATCCCATTCACATTCTAAACTGCTCCTTGTGTAGTTCCCTCCTTCCTATTTTCTCTTTCTCACTCCTCTATTTTTACCTTGCCCTCCTATTCCTTAAACTATCTCCAATAATCTATTCCTTATCCTCTTCTCCTACCCTATTTCCTTGTCCTCTTATTTTTCTGAATTTAGAAAACTTTTTTACTTATATATATATATTGCTCTCTCTTTAACCCATTTCCAGTGAAAGTAAGGTTTTAGCACCACCACCCCCTTTACTAACTTATTCTGTATCAATTTTTCCTTTTGCCTCATTTGTATGAAATAATTGCCCCTTTTTATCTTTCCGTGTTTTATTTTAGAATCATCCCATCTTACTCAGCTCAACCAAAGCCTTTCTTTCACACCAACCAAATAAAAATGAAGTCATAAAAAGAACAGATAATTTCATATATAGGAAATAAATGACTTGACCATACTGAGCCTCTCATAATTGGTCATTAACATTTATATTTCTCCTAGATAGTATGTCAGATTTTTCCTTCAGTTCTGTTTTTGTCACAAAAACCAGAAAGTTTTTCAGTCCATTAAATGGCTTCTCCCCTCACTTCCATTCAGGATCATACTTAACTTTGCTGAGTAAATTACCATTGGTTACAATCCCAGCTCTTTTGCTCTATGAAATATAGTATTCTAAGGCCTATGATCCTTCAGCACAGTAGCTGTTAGATCTTGTGTAACACTTATGATAGCTCCACAATATTTAAACTAATTTTTTTCTTGTTGCTTCCAATATTTCTCCTTACCCCGGGAGCTTTGAAATTTGGCTATAATTCCTGCTCCTGGGATCTCTTTTGGACAGTGAATGACAGATTTTTCTATATCTGCTTTGCTTTCTTGTTCTAGAACTTCAGGGCAATTTTAATAGATTAATTTATTATACTATTGTTTCAAGATTCTTTTTTTTTAATCATAATTTTCAGACATAAATTTCAACTATTCTTAGGTTTATTTTTCTTCAATTCTGTTTTTTAGAGCAATTATTTTTCTGATGAGATCTCACATTCTCTTTTATTTTTCTCATTCTTTTGACTGTTTTATTATTTGTGTTTTAGAACATCATGAATTTCCTTTTGCCCAATTCTAGTTTTCAAAGAACTATTTTTTAAGTTTTTGGTTCTCTATTTCAAGTTGGTTGACTTTCTTTTCATAATTTTCTTGACTGATCTTAAATTTTCTTTTTCTGATTTTTCCTCAGTCTCCCTTATTTGATTTTTTAAGTCCTTATAAAGTTCTTCTAAGAAATCTGTTAGGGTTTATTTGACATTCCTCACTGAAAAAGGAGTGATATTTTTAGTTCCATTATCTTCATGTGAATATGAACCCTGATCTTCGCTCTCCCCATAGTAGCTGTCTATGGCTGGGTTTTTTTCTCCTTTGCTAGCTCATTTTAAATTTTTAAAAATTTTTATCAGCTATTGGTCTGATCAAGTTCCAGTCTTAAGATCTAGAGAATAATGCTCCAGGTCCTCCTTACTGTTATTTTCTGAGGCCTGTCTGAGGCTCAATCCTGGGCCCTCCTCTCCACTGCTAAGCCACAGCTAGAGTCACCCCCTACTCCCTGGCTCTGGCTCTGGTCAGCACAACTGTTCTTGGCCATGCCAGTCTTTGAGTCTTTTCCTCTACCATCAGATGAAAGTTTCTAAGGCAGAGGCTGCCTCCCCCAGCAGAGGCATTTGCCCTTCACAGTGCCCTAATCTAGGCCCCAGAGGTCAGGTATTAGGTTGTATTAGGTAGTTTCTGGAGAAGAACTGCTTTAACCTAACTCTCATTCTCTTTTACTTTTTCATTCTTTTGATTGTGTTTTATTGTGTCTGTTTTAGAACATCATCAGTTTCCCTTTGCCCAATTCTAGTTTTTAGGGAATTATTTTCTTAAATTCTTGGTTCTCTATTTCAAGTTGGTTGACTTTTCATAATTTTCTTGAATTGCTTCTAGTTTTTTCCCCCTAATTTTTCCTCAATCTCTCTATTTTTAAAGTCCTTGTTGGAGGGGATGTGGGAAAACTGGGACACTGATACATTGTTGGTGGAACTGTGACTACATCCAGCCATTCTGGAGAGGAGCGATTTGGAACTTTGCTCAAAAAGTTATCAAACTGTGCATATCCTTTGACCCAGCATTGCTGCTATTGGGATTATATCCCAAAGAGATCTTAAAGAAGGGAAAGGGACCTGTATGTGCAAGAATGTGTCCAGAAACTGGAAACTACGGGGATGTCCATCAATTGGAGAATGGCTGAATAAATTGTGATCTATGAATATTATGGAATATTATTGTTCTATAAGAAAGAACCAGCAGGATGAATTCAGAAAGGCCTGGAGAGACTGACATGAACTGATGCTGAGTGAAATGAGCAGGGCCAGGAAATGTTATGAAAATGAGACATAAAATAACGATCAGGAATATTGTAAAGCAATAATGAACTGAACCAGCTACACCCAGCAAAAGAACTCTGGGAGACAACATGAACCACTACATAGAATTCCCAATCCCTCTATTTTTGTCCACCTGCATTTCTGATTTCCTTCACAGGCTAAATATACACTGTTTCAAAGTCCGACTCTTTTTGTACAGCAAAACAACTGTTTGGACATGTACACATATATACTTTAACATATTGAACATGTATTGGTCAACCTGCCATCTGGGGGAGGGGAAGGAGGGGAAAAATTAGAACAAAAGGTTTGGCAGTGTTCAATGTTGTAAAATTACCCATGCATATATCTGGTAAATAAAAACTATTTTTTAAAAAGTCCTTATAAAGTTCTTTGGATCTGGGACCATCTGACATAGTGAAAGCCTGATCTATATTCCCTCTGAGGCAATATTCTGTCTTTTTTCTAGAGAGTGGGAAGTTCTCAGACCTACTCCACCATATTCCCAGAATCCTCTCCATCTTGTTCATATTTTCTAGTTTAGGACTTGCTTGAGATCTGCAAGGCTATACAATGGGCCGTGGTTACTATTAGTAACTAGACAATATCAATCTATACTCCTAAATAATCAAATTATATATGTAGATTATGGGTTAAAATTTCAGGTCTGTGGGTTATGCCAAAGCCTAATTATAGAAATAAAAGGAAAAAAGTTTGCCACGCATAAGATTAAGATCATCATTTCTCTGAGCATAAAGCCCAAACTATCTAATTACTGCCACCTAGAGTATTCCTGGAGCAAGTACACAATAAAATTAATACATCAAATTACACTGGCTTCCTCTCCATCTGAACAAATCCCTGCAGGTTTAAGAACTCTAGATTTGGGCTCAAAGACCTCAGGGGCAGTTCCCTGTTCTGCTCTCCTGTGGGTGGGACCTAAGGTTCCCCATTTCTAAAGCGAGAAGGCCGGACACCAAACTTGGGATGTGTACTCAGGCCTAGATTTACTCATTCTTCTAAATGACTCTCAACTTCACTAATCCTAGGAGCTCCCACACATATTGGAGAAACAGGACAGAAGAAGGGGGGTTCTATGAGTTACAGGCCCCAGCTCTGCTGCTCTGGGCTCAGTCCCCCAGAAACTGAGAACGCCACAGCAGTCAGAGCTGGAAGAGGCCTGGCAAGCCTCCTGGAGGCCACTTTGGCCTTCTCCTACAGAGGAGGCATCTGTTGTCCACAGGGAGGCGGGCACTTGCCCAGGATCACTCACAGAGTGCCCAAGGAGGTCAAGCCTAAATATGACCCACATCTGGACTTTGGGTCCTGGCTAGGACTAGATGAGGTGACCTCTGAACTCCCCAGCAAGCCCAAACATGAGCATCCTCCAAACAGAGCCCTTGGGATCAATCACCTTCTGCTTTGGGGACTCTAGAAATCGGAGGATTTGAAAATGAGAAGAGATCTCAGATCTTATCTTTCCCCACTCCACTGAAAAGTCAGCCTTACCTAAGACCCTTAACAGGCCTTTATTATTTACTCGGTGCCTGAGGCTGTGGTAAGTGCCAGGGGTACAAAGAAAGAACTTTGCCCCTGCCTTCCAGGAGCTTACAGTGGGCAACAAAATGCAAACAACTGCTTCCAGAGGTTAGGGAGAAGGAGCACTCAGAAGGAACACATTGGGAATGGGGAACCCAGGAGGGGCCTCTGCAGAAGGAAAGGGGAGCAAGAACAGAGGAAAGCCAAGGAAGCCCGGCATTCCAGCCACCTGCCAGGGTAAAGGCCCAGGGATGGGAGCACAGGAAGTCACATGAGTGGGAGGAATCTAAAGCCACAAAGGCTGGAAAGATGGGGAAGAGCTGAGCTGGGAAGGGTTCTGACCCCAAACCTGGGGGCTGGGCAATGCGGCTCTGTGGGTGGAGTGGAGTGTGTTTTCCCATAATATATTGTACTGAGTAGTGAAGTACACTTGGAACACTAGCTTCCTTCAAGAGACAATTCAGATACACATGAGGAAAAAGAAAAGAAATAACAGAAAATTAAACTGAAAAAGGAAAAGGTCTTATCCATCTAGTTTGATTGAAGATATTTTAAAACAAAAGAAACAGAAATCCCAGAAGAAAGAAAAGGAAAGGGAGAAAAATTCAAAAGAAAAAAGAAGAAAAAAGGGGAAAACAGTCTTCATCTTTAAATAGTTCGTATTCCTCGAGTAGTAAAACAGATACCCAACCATTCCGCTGACATTTTATGCTTAAATGATGTGAACTTGCTTCAGTAATTTTGCTTTATATTAAACTCATACCTTTCAGGGGGAAAAAATTAGCACATAGTAGGCTGAGTTCACAAAGGTTGAGAAAAGGTCAAGGACAATAAGGGTCCAAATCTCTATTAACTGAAGAATAATGCAGTCTAGCATGTAGAAAATTATCCCAAAGCTAAAACTTTAAAAAAAAAGAAAAGTGTAAGAGAAATTTCTGTTTAAACCAATTTTATGCACTAAAACAGATTTTTTTTACTACTCTAAACCAATAAACCTTAGGCCAGAATTATCTAAAATTCACCTGATAACTTAGAACACAACCTCAGAACTTCTATTCCAAACCATTTAGGAGTTTAATTCAACCATTTTCATTCAACCATTTCAATCATTTATCAAGTGCTTTTCTATGTGAAAGTGTGAATTTATGTGAAAGTCACCACATGAAACATAGCATAACCAAATGATTTCTGCATATCCACATACATATGACTTCAGGCTACAATTCAAATTACAAGAAATTCTGACACTGAAATACAACTGCAAGGGCAGTCATCTGTGTTGAAATGAGGAAAATCTGGGTTCCCATCCCACTTCTGACACTGACATGCCACATGGTCAAAAATAAGTTTTTGAGCTCAACAGTAGAGAGAATCCTAGTACCAAAACAAAAGGTCTCTGACACATGAATAGGAAAAAAGTATAACAACAAATTGCAAAATGAAAAAAGTTTTCAAAAAAAGCTGTTTTGACACATATAGCATCATAAAGCTTGGATGTGATCCCTCTCCCCACACCCACTCCCAGCATCCTGGAAGTACATCATAAACTCAAGGCTAAAAGAGTAAGATACAAGTATGGACCTAAGAATAGACTTCTTTTTTTTTTTTTTTCTTTTGATAATAGCTTTTTATTTTCAAAATACATAAAGATCATTTTCAACATTCATCCTTGAAAAATCTTGTATTTCAAATTTTTCTCCTTTCCTTCCCTTTCCTAGACAGCAAATAATCCAATACAGGTTAAGCATGTGCAATTCTTTTAAACATATTTCCACATTTATCATGCTGTGCAAGAAAAATCAGATCAAAAAGAAAAAAAAAGCAAACAAAAACAAAAAAGATGAAAGTATTATATTGTGATCCACGTCCAAGCTCCATAGACCTCTTTTTGGATGCAGAGGGCTCTCTCCATCACAAGTCTATTGGATTTGGTCTCCTCACTGTTGAAAAGAGCCACATCCATCAGAATTGATCATCATATATTCTTGTTGTTGCTGTGTGAAATGTTCTCTTGATTCTGTTCATTTTCCTCAGCATCAGCTCATGTAAATCTTTCCAGGCCTTTCTGAAATCACCCTGATGATCGTTTCTTATAGAACAATAATATTCCATAACATTCATTATACCATGACTTATTTGGCCATTCCCCAACTGCTGGGCATCCATTCTATTTCCAGTTCCTTGCCACTATAAAAAGGCTACTACAAGTATTTTTTCACATATGGGTCCTTTTCCCTTTTTTATAATTTCTTTGAGATACAGACCCAATGTGACACTGCTTGCTGGATCAAAGGGTAAGCAGTTTCATAGCCTTTTGGGTATAATTCCAAATTGGTCTCCAGAATAGTTGGATCAGTTCACAGTTCCACCCTCAATGCATTAGTATCCCAGTTTTCCCACATTCCCTCCAACATTCACCATTATCTTTTTGGGTCACCTTAGCCAATCTGAGAGGTGTGTAGTGGTATCTCAGAGTTGTCTTAATTTGCATTTCTCTAATCATTAGTGATTTAGAGCATTTTTTCCTATGACTAGAATTGGCTTTAATTTCATCTGAAAATTGTCTGTTCATATCCTTTGATCATTTATCAACTGGAGAATGGTTTGTATTCTTGATCAATTTGAATTAATTCTCTATATTTCAGAAACGAGGACTTTATCAGAACCCTTGGATGTAATTCCCGCCCCCCCTCCCCCAGTTTTCTGCTTCCCTTCTAATCATGCTGCATTGGTTTTATTTGTACACATTTTTTTTTTAATTTAATATAATCAACATTATCCATTTTGCATTTTGTAATATTCTCTAGTTGTTCTTTGGCCATAAATTCCTTCCTTCTTCAGATCTGAGAGGTAGACTATCCTTGTTCTCTTAATTTGTTTATAGTGTCATTCTTTATGTCTAAATCATAAAAGCATTTTGACTTTATCTTGGTATAGAATATTAGGTGCTGGTGAATGTCTAGTTTCTGCCATAGTAAATTCCAATTTTCCCGACAATTTTTGTCAAATAGTAAGTTCTTATCCCAAAAGCTGGGCTCTTTGGTTCTATAAAATACTAGATTACTATAGTCATTGGCTATTGTGTCTTATGAACTTAACCTATTCCACTGATTGACTATCCTATTTCTTAGCCAGCTCTAAATGGTTTTGATAACCACTGCTTTATAATATAGTTTTAGATCTGGTACAGCTAGGCCATTTTTGTTTGCATTTTTTCCCCATTAATTCCTTTTAAATTTTTTACTTTATGTTAAGAATAAACTTCTTAAAACAACTGTGTGGTCCTATAATGATCAATGCAGGTTTGGATAATTTCATGAATGTCTTTTTGATACAATCCAAAGGACAACTGCTTAGTTTTCTCTTCCTCCAGCAAAACACTGATTTTCTGGCCTGTAAGGCCAAAATGATTTCCCAGGACCTAGAAAAGTTTACAGATCACAACATCCAACCCAAAGAATGAGTCCCCACCTTTACTATCCTGGTCACCTAGGTCAGCCACAGCTTGCAGGATTTCTATCATCAGGGCCCACTGCATTTCAGGGTCAGCCTAAGCTACTGATCAATCAAAAAACAAGCTTCTAGACCAGTGGTCCTCAAACTTTTTAAATAGGGGCCAGTTCCCTGTCCCTCGGACTGTTGGAGGGCCGGACTATAATAAAAACAAAAGCTCACACTCTGCCTCTGCCCCTCAGCCCATTTGCCATAACCCGGCGGCTGCATAAACATCCTCAGCGGGCCGCATCTGGCCAGCGGGCCATAGTTTGAGAATCCCTGATCTACACAGAAAAAGGAAATGATAAATGCTGGAGTGTATGTAGGAAAACTGAGATACTTATGCACTGCTGGTGGAGTTGTGAACTGATCCAACCATTCTGGAACTATACCCAAAGGGCTATCAAACGGTACATGACCTTTGATCCAGCAGTGTCTCTACTGGGCCTGTATCCCAAAGAGATCTTAAAGGAGGGAAAGGATCCACATGTGCAAAAATATTTTATAGCAGCTGTTTTTGTGATTGCAGGTGATTTCAGAAAAATCTAGAAATACTCATGTGAACTGATGCTGAGTGAAGTGAGCACAAATGAACACAGGAGAACATTATACCCAGTAACACCGAGATTATGTGATGATCAACTATGACCGGCTTAGCTCTTCTCAGCAATAATGATAGATAATTCCAACAGATTTATGATAGAAACTGCTATCCGTATCCAGAAAAAGAACCATGGAGTCTTGAATACAAATCAAAGCATACTGTTTTTACTTTTTACAAAAATCTATTTTCTGTTTTTTCTTTCTTGTGGCTAATCTCTCTTATTCTGATTCTTTCACAACATGATTAATATGGAAATATCTTTAACATGATTTTACACTATTAAATGGAGGGAAAAACAAGCATCCAGTAATTGCCTACTATGTTCCTAGCAAAGAACTATAGAATTTGGAACTCAAAACTTAAAAAAGAAAACAAAACAATGGATGTTAAAAATTGTAATTGGGAATTCTGGACAAAGAATGAAAACCTGCTTGTAAGGGCTTTACATTATACTGGGGAAACAAAAAGTAGAAATATACATATACTGACACAGAAACACATATATTTGTGTATACAAACACATACAAAAATGTTAAAAAGTGGTTACCTAAGGAAGGAAGGCACTAGCGGTTGGGGGGATCAGGAAAGGCTTCATGTAACGATAATAATATTTAACATTAAAGTTGGTAAAGAGGGGCAGCTAGATGGCACAGTGGATAGAGCACCAGCCCTGAAGTCAGGAGGACCTGAGTGACCTCAGACACTTAACACTCTTCCTGGTTATGTGACCCTGGGCAAGGAACTTAACTCCAATTGCCTCAGCAAAAAAAAAAAAAAAAAAGTTTACAAAGAGTTTGATACAGATTATCTCATTTAATTTTCACAACCTGGGGGATCACAGAATTTCTAGGTGTCTACAACTGGATGTGAACTTGTGGCCTTTTGCTCCAAGGTCCAGGGCTCTGAACATTGGAGCTACCTTTCTAGGTCTTAAAAGAGAAAGGGCTTTTGCAGTAGTGGTAAGGATGAAGTTTCCAGGCTGGCCAGAACAAAGGCCTGTAGAAGAGAGATGGCCCGCTGTCACATGAGAACAGAGAAGGCCAGTATGGCTGGCAGAGGAGAGGGGGGAAGTAACGTCCCAAGAGGTTGGAATGGTAAGTCAATGGGAGTTTCCCCAAGGCCATAAAAGCTAAAAATGCTAGTCCAAACTGAAAAGTTTGGTCCAAACAGGGAAGCCGGCCTGCACACGTGAGAACATGCAGAACTCACCCAGTAAATGCAAGGTAATGGTGAAGAGGGAGAACTCGCTAAGAGGTAGTGCAAGCTGCATTTCAATGGATGTTAATTCTAATACATGGAGGTAAGGAGCAGGAGCATGGAGGGGCAGTCTGGACAAGAGCGCAAGGAGGGAGACTGGGTATTGCACGAAAAAAAGCAAGGAAGGAAAAGGGGCTGGGCCCTCAACAAGCATCAGTCTGGAAGGCCAGTGGGGGCACACGGGCATCCCGGGCAGAGACTCTCCATCTCCACCCCCACAATGTCAGCTCCTTGCCAGAAGGGCCTGTTCTTTGTCCTCGTATCCTTAGTGGCCAGCACAGGGCAAGTCCCACATTGGGCACCTATCTGGAATCAGGTTGTAAAGGGCTTTAGATGCCAAAAAAAGTATTTGTCCTGACCCTGACAGGGGAGTGTGCTGCAGAGGAACAGGCCTTTACTAGGAGTCAGAAAATGTGGGTTCGCCTCTTCCCTCTGCACATTCTCCCTTTCTGAACCTTTCTAAACCGCCCCATTAATCTGGGATTCAGTGGTATCACCCAAGGACGTGGGGGCGGGGCTAGGTGACCTCAGAAGCTAGGGCTTCTCCCCTCCATCAATTTTCCTGTGTACCCCTTAGGGGAAGAGGGAGACAGAGCAAGGACTATCTAAGGCCCCTTCCGGATCTCCATAGATTTCTTTAGGAAGGTGGGGATCCCACTGAAGGAAGTTTTTAAAAGTCTGAACATAAACATCAGGAACTTGGGAGATGTGGAGGCAGTGAGCGTTAGGGATCCAGGGTCTGCTGGAAGCCCTCTTCAGCGCCTCAGCTCAGTCTCGCTCCTCCAAGCCCTCCTCCACTGCCTGCTCTCAGCACTGCCCGTCACCTTTCCAGGCACCATCTACCTGAGAGGTCTTTGGTACCGCTTCTCGAGCGTGATTCGTTCCAGCCGATACACGCCTGCCAAAGGGCCTCCTTGGCAAACGAGAACTCTACGAACGTTTCGAAGTATCTAGATCAGCCTGGCACCTAATGAAGGAGCCCGCCTCTGAGCCTCCTCGAATGGTCGGATGGTCTATGCCTGAGTAATTCCAGGGAGAGAGAACCACACCACAAAGGAAATGGTCAATTCTCTCATCAAATTCTACTGAGATCTAAGAGTCTGCTCATTATTACTCCTGTAACCTTTCTCTTTAAAAAAAAAAAAAAAAATGGGTCAGAAATGCCTTGAGGGTCATTTGGATTTTTCCCCATCTGCCCCCTCCCATGGAACAAAGGGCAGTTAGACAATAACCGTGTGCCTCATTCCAGGATGTATTCCTGGGGCATTGAGA
This sequence comes from Sminthopsis crassicaudata, assembly GCF_048593235.1. Lineage (NCBI taxonomy): Eukaryota > Metazoa > Chordata > Mammalia > Dasyuromorphia > Dasyuridae > Sminthopsis > Sminthopsis crassicaudata. The sequence goes on from NC_133620.1 coordinate 24,110,778, forward strand.
GAGGTCACGTCACTGATCTCAATTCTTATCTTTCAATCTTGTTGGCATGGCTGCCCGGTGCTCTCCTGGCTCTCTCAGATCACTATTCATTAATTCATACAAATCTTTCAAGTTTCTCTGCATCCCTGGCATCTATGCTTTCGTTGGGATGGCCATATTCCCTCCTGTTGATTCCCAGCCAACTCTGTTTCCAGATCTCTGCTCCCAGACAGTCCTGCTGGGAAGGTCTGGGTGGTTGTGGGGCCTTCTCGTCCATCTGGCCTGTAAGCCCAGAAACAAAAGCAGCCTTCTTGGGACTAAGGACATTTTAGTAATTTTGTGAGCTAACTGCTAATTTCCATTCTTTTCTAGAACCAAAGGGGCCCAATTTGAAGCTCTACTTGCAGTATATTAGTAAGTCTGACTTCCAATAATCTATCTTTTACCCTCTTTGTTCATTTGCTAGATCATGAAGCCACGTCGTCCCTCCTCTTCACATTACTGAGCAAACGGGAGAAAACAGAGGCCCGTGAGGGTAAGTGACAAAGCTGAAAACCAAATGGAGCACTCGCTCCCCGGAACATAATGCCGCTCCTTAGGTTCCAGACTCCCTCCACCTTGCCGATGGTCCATCAAGGAGAGAACCAAGCGGCCTCCACTGAAACAACACTTCATTTTACAAGTATTTCCTTCCCAACCCTACGAGGAGAGTTATGATCCTCACTTCTAACCACAGAGGGAAGGGGCTGGGCGAAGGTCACACGGCTGGTGAGTGGCTGATCCCGAACTCAAACCTAATCTTTGACTCTCAGTTTAGCCCAATGCCTGGCATACAGATGGTGCTTAATAGATATTTATTGGGTGACTGATTCATCTCAGGATCAAGAGTCATGCTCCTATCCTCTATGGCATAAAGTTTGGTCAAGTTTATCCTCATCAAGGTGATTTGGTATACATTTCAAGAAACATTTAAGTGAACAAACATTAAATACCTATTGTATACAAAGAGAGTTTATTAAGATCAATGAATAAAAGAAATGACCAGGATAACAACAGCCTTTCAAAGTCATGGGTACATCTGAGGAGTCTCAATGAGTCACATGACCATCACCAAAGATGGATGTTAAATCTGAAGGTAGCTCTTTTAAGATCTCTGAAAGCATCTTTTTCTTCTTCCTCTGAAGGGTTCAATCTGAAGTCTCATCTGCCTGACTGTACTCCTCTTATAATCTAGCATCTTTGTGCGAAAACTGATCTGACACTAAGCCTAAAAGAAGATGGAAAAGAGAAACAAAGAGTGAGCTATGAGATAAAGTATAATGGACCCAGATGACTGATGTTAAAGTGAGAATGAGAAACATTTGCAGCCAATCTGGAGGGCCTGTCTACAATGAAGGGGCCTCTGAGGGGAAGCATAGAGAGGACTTGACAAAATGCTCTGAAATCAAAGCATCCAAAACATTCATTTTTTAGCATTCTCTGAAACATAGCTTTTCCAGGGGGAAAAAAAAAAAAAAAAAAAAAAAAAAAAAAGAATGAAAGAAAGAAAGCTACTTACTCTGAGTCTAACACAGCCTCTTCGGGAACCTCTCATCATTTTGTCCTTGGACTGAAAGAAAAACAAAAACATACCATAAAATGTTTATATTACAAATAAAATTTAGCCCATTTCTTATTATGAGCAAATTTTTTACTACAAAGTATGTCAGAAAATCTTGAGATGAAAAGCCGAGATTTTAGAGTTGTTATATTGCTGCCCCTCCTTCCCCTCCTGCCAAACCTACAAAGGACAAAGAAATTAAAAATTAGGATTTGAAACTACTCTTGTAGGTATGGGACACTTTTTGCAGCTGTTTTAAGATTTTTACAAGACGTTTTCCTCGTGACAGTCCTGTGAGATTCCTAGTTACAAAGGACTAAACTAATAAAGCTCAGAAACTTGAAAATAGAAAATACAGGTCCAGGGATCCCGGTGTCAGGCAGGGACAGTGCTGGAGCTCAGATCTCGAATCTCTGACAATTTCAAGACTTGTACAATGACGTTATAGTAAAATTTCAATCAAAGCTCAAATGAACCGGATCTCAGTGGGCTGGATTTCCACACACACTGCCAGAAAAGAGTGAATTGTAAGACAAGAAAGTCCCAAACTTTTCAGGGTATACAACTAATATCTGTAGAAGTTCACTTCTTTTCCATCTACTGAATATGATGTGGGGAACACTGAAACTGTCTTTCTGACTTTGGGGGAAACGCTTGGGAAACTCCCTCAGCAAAGCTCTCCCCAGAGAGACCCTCCTCAGGGAATCAAGATAAAGTGGTTTCATTCTGTTACCGCAGTGGGACTAGTTGAGTCCAGGACCACTCTTACTTAGAGCTGGAGATCTAGATTTCTATCCAACTCTATTGAGTTGGAGATTAGTCTAGGGACACTCATTCAAATGGAAAACTTCTATGTCAACTCAAACTGCACCCAACCCCTAGCTAAAGTCTCAAATTATAAAAAGGGGCAACTTGGGGCTCACTCCTTGCAGAGGGCCAAAAGCAGGAATCATGCCAGGGAACCTTTCTCTTCTCTCTTGCAGAGCTGCCTTTGAGGACCCTCTGCCTGCTGAGAGGACAGTCTCTTTTCAGCATTAATCCCTCTTCAGGTCCCTAACAGGACCACAGCCCTCTTTACCTCTGTTAGGATTTCTCTGCTAGGACTTTACCTTGCCTCTGAGGAAGTCCTAGCAAAGGCTGGTTTCTCAATTCCAACAACAAACTTCTTTGGCCTGTCTAACTTTTCAGGTTCACAAATTCTTTTACGAAGGACCTGGGGCCGACCAGAAGGGATTCCCACAACTCTCTGCCCTGCGCCGAACCTCATCAAATGTTACTATGAAAGACGAAGCTTGACCTAGTAGATAGAGCTGGCCTTAGAGACAAGCCCTGAATTCAAATCTCACTAATAAGTATACTGTGTGATCTTAGCACATCATTCACCCTCTCCTAGGCAGCTCTCACAGTCTATAAAAATAAATACTATTGTCCCTAACCTCAACGAGCTTATTTCTATACAAGTTTTCTTTCTCCTAAATAGAATATACAAGTTGTAAACATCTATAAGAAATAAAGAACAGTTTCTGAGTGAAAGGGAATGCTAAGGGCAAAAGCATCAGAGAAGCAGCTCTGAGTGATGGGAAGGGTTTCTACCGGCCAGACAGCAGAAGGACATTATCCAAGCGAGGCAAGATCCTAAGGTGGGAAAGATCCCCCGCAGCTGGGGGGAGCACAGAGTAAATGAAGGGCAATCTCATGCTGAATGGCCAGCTGGGAAGGGGAGCTAGAGCCAGACTGCGAAGGCTGAGGATCCCCAGGGCAAGGAATGTGGGCTGAATGCAGGGCTTCCAGCCAAACACGGGCTCCAGCTTACTTGGTCCAGCCACTCCTCTCTAACATCCTCATAGGTGGGATTTCTTATCATTATGTAGGAACATCCAGCATTCTCTCCCTAGCAACAAACTGCCTCTTCCTCTCAACCTCCAGTGAGGACTCTATGAAACGGAGCCAGTCAGTGCAGGGTCAGACCATCCGGCCATGGCTCTCTAAAGGCAGAGGACGGCAGAAGGCCACTCTGCTCCTGCTCCTGCTCCTGCTCCCACTCCCTTTTCTTCCTCTGAGAGACAAAGACGAAGGAGGAGAAGCTTCAGAAGGGGAAAGCCTGGACATTTACACACTCTGCCTTTTAACGGTGAAGTTCATGAAACTAGTCATTTAGGAAAAGCTGTCACAGCAAGAACTAACACTTATCTGGCGGTTGAGGATTTACAAAGCACCTCACACTGTGTCACCTGATCCTCACAACAAACACTATTGCGAGGTAAAGTCTGACTGATGAAACTTGGACTGGGAAGAGTCAGTGTCCAGGGAGCCGTGGACAAGACAGGAGTCACCCTCAGAGGACCTGGCAAGGTCACTGAACCTCTCTGAGCCACACTTTCCTCAGCTGCAAAATGGGATGATAAGACCTGTAGTCAGTCAGTATCTATTAAGCTCTGACTTTGTGCGAGGCACTGAGGACACAAAAAAATGTCCCTGTTGTCCAGAAACCCGCAGCTGAGAAGGGAGACAGCAGCCAACTACTCTAAAAAACCAGCTCTACCAAGATGGGCTGGAGATGACCGGCAGAGGGAAAGGCTCCCATTAAAAGGGAGGAGGAAAGGCTCACTGAGGGCTGGGGCTTCGGGGAAGAAAGGAGGCAGAGGCAGGAGTTGGAACACTCCGGGCCTGGGGACTGGGCACAGTGTCACAGAGTCTGGAGTCTGGGGGATAAAGCATAAAAAGGCTGGAAGGGCTGGGGGGGGCTTTGAGTGCCAGCGGAGGACCTGACATCTGATCCTGGCGATGAGAGGGAGTGACTGAAGTTTGCCAACTCGGAGATGACATGGCCAGAGCTGTGACACGGAGTGAGTCTCTGCCAGGTTACAGCAGCAGCAAAGGTGGGAGGTGATGAGGACCCCCCCGCGGTGTCCAGGGGGAGAACGGGAACTGAATAAGGGGACACTGCCCGGGCGGACTAGAGCTGGGCAAGGAGACAGTGACAAACTGCGGACGACCCCGGAGAGAGGAGCTGTAGGACTCGGAGAGTGGTGCTCCTCTACACAGTCTAGGCTGCCTTCGGTCCTGGACAGGAGGCAGCTGGAGAGAGGAGCCTGCAGGGCAGCAGAGGCCTGGATCCTCAGATCTGACTATAGGCAGCAAAAACCTGACTTTTACACCACCACATGAAGTAGTAAAAGGAAGCAGAGAAGGCTCACAGGCTTCCAAGAAGGCTTTGAGGAAAGAGCTTTGTAAACCTGAATGTGCTTTGTCAACATAATCATTCATGAAAAAGTTTTTTTTTTTTACTTTAGATTGCCTAAATTACTCCCTGAAATCCTTTGCCTATTCTCCTTAAAACAAAAAGGAGAGAAAAAGTCCCACAACTAATTAGCATACTGAAAAAGCCTGACCATATGTTCCATGTTCCACATTTGCAGACCTGTCTTCCCCACATCTTGCAAAGAAAAGAAGTATCTTCTTCGGGAGAAATTTGAAATAAAAACTGCATAGTTTAGAGTCATTGCAACATAAACCCACAGCAGTGTTACTCAGAAATAACAGCAACTAGACTAGTGATAAGCAGAGAGGGGAAATAGCTACCCCTTCCCCACCTCCTGAGTCATCAATACCAGAAAATACTACATTGAATTCTGCCAACCCATGCAACTCTGCATTTCTTTACTGAAATAGGGAGAGCAATGCAACTCATGAAAAACTGAAGTCCCGATCTGGAACAACGGTGAAGAGGAAGAAGAGGAACGGGAAGTCCAAACCGTGTCTTTTCCATGTTACACAACTCAACAAATCAGATCAAAACAGCATTCTTTACTAGAGGGCCAGTGAGCTAACCCTTAATAGGTTCCTTACAAAGAAAAACAAAGATGGCAAAACACAAGATAAAGAGGAAGGATGTCTATTTTTATATTTCCGTATTTGGAAAGCTTCTTCTGAAGGGTAGTTTGCAAATGATAAATGTAAACAATTCTCATGTGACTCCAGTAAATTCACTATCTCTTTGGGCCTGCCTCAATTTCCTTATCTGTAAAAGGAATTTAAATTACATTGGGTCTAAGTTTCCTGTAAGTTTTAGGATCAAGGCATCTGAAGACTTCTTATAATGCACATGATTCTATTCATAAGGCAAGAGTTCCTGCAGATCATCTTTTTTTAAATAAATTTGTTTCTTATTCTTTTAAAAATTTTTAAACTTTCTATTTTAAAATCGATTATATATGTGAAATTATGCAATGCTAATGTAGAAATAATAATACTATTCTAAATAATACTATTTCTACATTAGCAAGTTATCCAAAAAAAAAAAAAAAAAAAAAAAGTTATGCTTAAATTTACTCAAGAGTTCATCTCTCCAGAGGTGGATTGCAAAATTTACCATGAGTCCCCAGAATTATCTTGACTCAGTATTAATAAGAGCAGCTAATTCTTTCAGCTTTGTTCATTATACAATACTGTTAGTACTGTGTATAATCACCTGACTTTGCATCAATTCATATAGATCCTTCCAGATTTTTCTAAAAAACAACTTGTTCATCATTTCTTCTAGCACAAGAGTATTCCAACATAATTATATATAGCAACTTGTTTAGCCATTCCCCAATGGATGGGTATTCCTTTAAATTCTTTACTATCACAAAAAGAGATACTATAAATATTTCTATATTTACCCTTTATATATGTCCTTTTCTTTGATCTTTTTGAGATGCAGATGTAGTAGTTGTATTATTGCATCACAGTGAAATAGCCTTTTGGGCATAGTTTCAATTCCCCATTTTAATTCTTTTCAATTCTTCATAATGAATAGAGTCCAAAATACCAAATGGCACATTTTTCTACATTCCTCCAGCACTTGCCATTTTCTTTTTTTCAGTCAGTTTAGCAAATCTGACAGGTTGAAATGGTGCCTCCGAGTTATTTTGATTTGCATTTCTCTAATCAAAAGTGATTTAGAGCATTTTAAAATGATTGTAGGTAGTTTTGATTTCTTCTTCTGAAAACTGCCTGTTCACATCATTTGACCATTTATCAACTGGGGAATTACTCATTTTTATAAATTTGACTCAGTTCAATAAATATTTGAGAAATGAGGTCCTGATCAAAAAAAATTTCTGTAATTATTTTTTTTTTAGTTTCCTGCTCTCCTTCTAATCTTAGCTCCATCAGTTTTTTGTTTGTACAAAATCTTTTTAATTTCATGTGATCAAAATTTACCCATTTTATTTTCTATGGTCCTCCCTTGTGGTTAAGCATAAACTCTTTCCTTATCCAAAGATCAGACAGGTAAAATTTTTTATGCTCCCTTAATTTGCTTATGATTATCACCATTATATCTAAACCCTGAGGTCTTGGTGCAATAGTAGGCATCAGGGCAGCTATGCCTCCTCCCCTGACACTCCCCCGCAGGCCTCAGAACATCACCAGCTAAGGAGGTGAACCTCCTTCTCCCCACCCCCTATGGTCTCAGCCCAGATCCCCTTGGCAGATCTCAGAGTAACATCAGCACCAAGACCCTCCTTCTCCACCCCACTTTATTACTAAGTCATTTTTAGTTATTGGAGGTGAATTTGGTAGAGTTATAGTCCTGGCCCACTCTGCCATCTTAGGTCCAAGAGTCCAATAATTATTAAATTTGCTATTTTTGACCTATTTTCCAGGTCAGCTGTTTTTCTAATATATATTTTTAAATATTTCACATTTTCTTCTTTTGACTTTTATTATTTCTTGGTGCTCAATGGAGTCATTAGTTTCTACTTGCCCATTTCTATTTATTAAAGAATTATTTTCTTTAATGAGCTTTTGTACCTCTTTTTCCACTTGGCCAATTCTGGTTTTTAAGGTGTTATTTCCTTTAGTATCTTGTTTTTCTCTTTTACTAAGTTGTTAGCTTTCTTTTCATAATTTCTTGCACTGAAATTTTCCTCCACCACTCTTATTTGATTATCAAAAATTACTGTTATGCTCTTCCTTTACTTCTTCCAGAAATTCCTGCTGAGACCTTGCTTATATTTGTTTTCATGTTGTCTTTTGAGTTTTTGTCTTGATATTCCCTCTCCCGATGGCAGCTTTTCACGATCAGATTCTCTTTTGTAGTTATTGCCATTTACTTATTTCTCCAAGATATTTCTTGACTTCAACTTAGGTTTCAGCTGGGCTCTGCTGACTTGGACCTGGGGATGAGGAGCATTGCCCCAAGCTCCAGGCTTTCTCACAATGCTGTCTTCCCAGATAATTCTGGAGGGTTCTTTGCTTTACTGGTGCTTCCCAGGTAGTGTGAACTGAAGAGAAGTGAGGTCACTGCTCCCCTGGTCTATGCTCTAATCTGGTCCTCTCTGCCCTGGGACTAGGAGCAGGACCCCTGCTCACCTCATAACTTCCACCCCAGAACTTCGCCCAGGGAGCCTTGTCAGGCAGCATCCAGGCCCCGAGCGGGAGGCCCTCTAATCTTTTTTTGACCAGTTTTCTGATATTTGGCTCCAAGCTAAAAGCTTCCAAGGTTGCTGTGGCCCCCTCCAAAATTCACAGCTGGGGCTATCATCTGCACTCTGGGCCAAACCCCACCCCAATGTCGCAGACTTTTCTTTTTGACCTCTTAAATGTATCTGGGCTGGAAAATTGTCTAGCTCCAACCTTTTTGTTGGTTATGCTGCTGCAGAGTTCAATTTTCTGTGCTATTCTAAAGTTGTTGGGAGAGAAATGTTGGGAGAACTTGGAGGGGTTCACCATCTCCCGTAGATGGCCTTTAAGAGCTAAAATAGACTGTATATTAGGTGGAGCAAGTCTCCATCACAGCCATCAACCATTAAGTCAAGTCAATGTGGACCTACTATGAACCAGGTACTTTGTTAAGCTAAGAAAGATACCAGTTACTGCCCAACTACTACCCACGGGAAGATAAAGTAAGCCCAAGGGCTCCACGAGTAACCATGCCTTCTACGTTCCCACGTGATTATCAAAGGGAGCAACTATTGTGGAAAAGGGGCTAGAGCCCACCAGGCCTGACACCACTAGGAACCACCACCCCCGCAGCAGGCCGGCTTAACTGAAAGAGAAAGGCTTTCTTAAGGAGAGAACAGCTATTTGCCACCCTGACCACAACCAAAGGAGATGAGAATTGGCACCTGCCCCCACAGGCCTTCCTGACACCTCAACAGCCACAACCACAAAAGAAACCTGGCCATGAGAAACCCTCAACATGAGAAAAAGATGGCTCTTCATGAAAAATAACAGTGGTGAGGATTAGCCCTTGCCACGGTGCTCTGAGGACCACTGGAGCCTTTGCAATGGGTCTGCCCCAGAAATGTCCCCCATCACACAATGGGTTCCCTGACAAGATCCCTGAGTATCCTCAGTGTTTAGCCGATAGCAGGGGCTTCATAAATGCTTTTCAATCATTCAGAGGCAAAAGGGAGGGCAGGGAAGCAGCCCCAGTCTCCTCCCATAGAAAACCTTCCCGCTTGGCTTCTCTAGGAACCCTGCCTGCCCTGGCCTCCCCCTCTGAGCATCCCTAGCACAAATCGCAGCCCGATTTGTACTGACGGTGAAAGCAGCAGCAGGCCACTTGGAGATCTTGCTTTCCAGACATCACCTCCCTAAATGTTCACAACTAGGAAGCCAAACTTGTCTACTCTGCAAAACAGAGGTGCTGTCCTAGTAATCTTCCTCTTCCTCTCAAGGATACCCAAAGAAAGGTGAATGATTTGCAAGATGCTTTCAGACCTCAGTTCTCTTCAATACTTAATGATGATGATTAAGTGGAAGAAGCAGCATTTAACCCAATATTAATATTCGGGCTTCCTGCTGGACCAAATTGCAACATCTGATGGTTATCCCTGCTGCCTCCCTTTATTAAGGCAGTCCCCCCCCCCCCCAAGCTGAATCCAACAGAATGCAAGCTCAGAACTGCACCAGAGCAAGCGGAGGTCTTTGTTATGTACAGTATCTTGCAAATGTACAAATATTAAATGAGAAAGAACAAAGTGTATGTAATGTTTCAAATTCAATTAGGAAAAAATTAGCCCAAAAATGGGGAGGAGGGAAAGAAGAGAGGGAAAAAGGAGAACAGATTTGATATCACAAAATATCTTTTAGTCTAAATTAAAAAGTTGGGCAAAAGTTACATAGAAAGGAGTTATGACACAAGTTTTTTGGGAACTAATAAAATGTTTTCACCTGATCCTTTTGACCATACAAGGAGTGAACCAAATGTTAAAAAAAGAAACTGGCCTACAAGGACCTCGATAGCAATCTAAAAAGTGTTGTTTGCAATTTCTTAAATATCTAAAGAGGTTAACTTTCAAAGAGAACAGAACCTCAGGGAAGAATTAACCAACTTTTGAGATCTGCAAAATGTCCCAGGAGTCACTTTTCATAAAGAAGCAGGAGACAAAGAAGTGAGTACCTATACCAACCAGTCATAGCCAACAGTTAACTAGGATTGAACAACCCCTCATTTGTCTGGCTAGTTCCCAGGGCAGACAGGTTGACATTTAATGTGCCTGGAACACAAACTCAGAATACTCCATTTCTTCACCACAAAACCTGAATTAAAGCTTCTAGATCTAGTACACATCACAGTTTTTGTGGCTAGGACATCTCCCTCTTAAATACACATTCACGTTTGCCAGCTCTGGAAGGTCCAGCCCTTAAAGTTATGGCGACAGTCCTGGGCACTCTGTGCCTCCCCATGTTTTCCTCTAGACTCCAACTCCTCCTTGGCGTTCCAGCGGGGTTCAGAGCAAAGCCCACCTTCAGCAAGTGGCCTTTCTATGTCTATTCAGCTGCTGACAATCCCTCCAGTTCGCATTGCATAACTTGCATGTGCACACACAGCTCTTGCCTGTAGTCTCTCCGTTAGAATGGGAACTCCTCCAGGGCAGAGGCTACAGTTTGCCTTTTTTATACCCGAAAGCACAGGAGGGTGCCACACACATGCTAAGCAAATCACACTTGCTGACAGGCCGAAGTCACCTTCTGAGGAAGATTGCAGAAAAGGAGGAATGTGCGGAAACGCTGAAAGGTCTGAGTCAGAACCCAGAGGCAAAGGGTCTTATCTGGCTTGTAGACATCACAGACACTGACTGTATACAAAATGTAAGGAATTATACTCTTAACATCTTACAAGCAGTAAAATGCAAGTTCCCTAAGGGCAAGATTTATCTGTATGTTTCTGGCACACAGCAAATGGTAGGTGTTTAATATCTGTTCAATTATGTTACAAATTCAATTATGTTTTAAATTCACTATTTAAAGTAGGTAAATCCCTTTGAAAAACAAAAAAATCATCCCTTAATTTGTCTATTTTATATGAAAATTGGGTGAGTTTAGTTTCCACAGAGTTCCAAACTTAAATTAGAGAAATCCAGAGAAAGGAAACTGAAATCTAAAGGGTTTATAGAAGAAAGCCATAAATTAGAATAAGAAATAAGATAGGAAATGTAATAAAGGGTAGGGATTCACACTCACATGGGGGAATTAGGCATGCTGGATAGGTTGCAATGCCCAGGAATGGAGAATCAAGAAAGAGCATAAAAAGGCATGTCTTATTGATTTTATGGGTGCTCACTAACTCAGATGCCCTTGTAAGAAGGTTAAAAAAAATCCTTTTCTGGCTTCATCAGCAGGTCTGTAGAATTCTAGGGGAAATACTCGTCTCTAACATTCCCATAAGCTCCATTTTATGAGATTTGCTCAAAGAAAGGCACATATATGGCCATAGGATCTAGGACTAAAGGGTCTTAGAAATCCTCTAGCACAAACTTCATTTTATAGATGAAGAAACTAAGACTCAGAGAAGGAACGCACTTTGATAGGGAGGTTGAGAGCTGTGGCTAAAAAGAAGGCAGAATTGACAGGATCTGTCGCTGAAGGCAGTTCAACATTAAACAAGGCTCCAGTTCTTGACAGGCAGTGTGGCCATGTTATTTATTCCCCATCTGAAAACTTTTCCCCTTTAGAAAGTGGGCTCCTAAGAACAGTCTCTACTTTTCTATTCCCAGCCCCCAAAACTGCACATAGCAAGTGCACATGTAACAACCAGTGTAAAGCTGAGGAGATGGAGGAAAAGGGCAAAAACAGCAGAGACGAATGTAACGGAGAAGGCTGGAGAGACAGACTGAGGCCCAAATGGGAGGACATTGTCCAAAGCCAAGTGAGGAGATACGGGAGCCATCAGACAGGAAACAGGGAGACTGAAAAAATGGGCGTCCTCTAGACAGAAACACCTCGTGACTCTGGAAGAAGAAAACAGTGACCTGTTATGGACATTTTAACTTTGCCACGGCTTTTGGCATCCAGAATGAAACGATCCCGAGGCAGCTGGTGATGGGGGCTGTGCACCAAGGAGAGAAAAGGGCAGGTAACAGATCAGGAGCCACGTAGCCATGGTGATTAAAACCTATGACAGCTGATGAGAGGGATCTCCCCCTCATCAAGGAGAGAGAGGAGTCAACAACTGGGGTGTCACCATGGTGAGGGGTGAGTCTGCATCAACTTCTAGGGCTAAAGGGAGGGCCCCGAAGTAAAGAGCAGCTGGGAGGAACCGGTGAACACAGTCTGAAGGACAGACTATGAGAGCTGGGAACTGAGAGCTTATGGGTCCCATGAAAGGGTCTCCTGAGATCTGAAACCAAATCAGAAGAGGCTGCAGGTGAGGGGAGGCAGGCAGACAGCGTCAGGGACACAGTGCTGGGCCTGAAGTCAGGATGACCCTCCCCTCCCTCAGCCTCTCCCAATGGGCAGCCATATGGACAAGTCACCAGACAATCCACTGGAAAAGAAAACCACGAGCTGCTCCAGCCTATCTGCTGAGAAAAGTCAGTCCCAAAGAGTCACCCACAATCAAATGACTAAATAACAAATGGCCTTCCAGGGCAGGAGAAAGGAAAGACCCCCAGACCTTCTCTCTTCAAGCCTTCACACATCCGCTGCATTCTACCTCCTGAGATGAAACTGTTATTAATTGTAAGCACCTTGAGGGTACCTCTTTTTCTATCCTTGGCGTTTGATATACAGTGACTACTCTTGGAACAACCTTACTCGGCTACTTTTCATTTCTAATAGACTCTAGTTCCAACTCTAGTTGACTTCCTCATCACAAGGAGACCAGAAAGAAAAATATCCAAGTGGAAAACTATAGACCTTCATAATGGGTTGAGAGAGACACAAGTTGCTGAAGATCTCCCCAGCATCCTCCTGGATATTTCAATGTATTTTTGGATTTGTTTTTAAAGAGCTAAAGAGAGATCCCTTACTTTACACAAGCAGTTCCATCAGCCAAAATAGAACAGCTTGACCCAATTACTAGAGCACAAGCTGGAAACAGGAGTTTAAAATTCTGGCCCAACTATCTCCAGCCCAAACCCAGTGGGTGGCTTCCAAATTCCAAAAAAGTCGTTTGGAAACTGGCATTCGAAAATCAATGAGCTTGTTCAAGTGCAAAAGGGGTTACCAAGAGTATCAGGAAAGGCCACAAAACTAGAGCCTGTTAGAAATGAAAAATAGCAGAATCAGGTTGCTCCAAGAGTGGTCCATTACAAACAAATGCTTATTTCAGGGATTTGATTAAAAGAAAGCTTAATCAGGGGAAGTGATGGGATGGCTTTTGTAGAGATGTTTAAAGGAATTCCTCGGCACTTTCAAAAGCTTGGAGGGTTGATGGGTACTATGAGCAAATATTTGTTTCATTTGAAAGACGAGCCCATTAGCTCACAACTAGTGAGCAGGAAAGGCAGGATTCACACTGGCTTCTCCCTGTGTGACAGGGGCATTGCTTTGCATTTTGACATAGATGCTCTCTAATTTCACTTCAAAAGTGAAGATTTCCCATAAATAGTTTTCCTGAAATAATTAAGCAAGAGTTTAAAGAGAAAGGAAGAATTAGGAGGCAAAGGATGCTTCAAGTTTCTGCCAGCTGAGGCCTTCCCTGACTCCCTGGCCTTGGCCTCCATCGCCCCCAGGCCCCCTCTGCCTCCCCCCCCCCCCCTTCCCGCTCCTGTGAAAAGGGCTGGCTCTGGTCCTGCTCACCTGCTGCCATGCCTTCACTCCTACTTCTGTCAGGTCACAATATTCAAGCCTTCTCTGCTCTCCCTAAGGCTGTCCTCTTGTCAAGAACAACCTTCCACATCCCTCTCGTCCAAACTATTTTCTTCTCCAATGCTGCCCCAGATAACTGGCTAATACTATGTAAAAGGGACCCATGGCTGCTCTTGCTCCCTCAAATGGGACCAAAGAATGTAAAGGAAAAGTAACTAAAACTTTCTTTTTCTTGGAACTGGAGAAAGACAAAGGGAATACTCAGATCAGATCAGTAATATAAAGCTGAAAGGGACTGGAGAAGCCATATAGGTCCACACATTCTATAAGGAACAAGTCTCCTATGGGGCTTGCTGTGATTTTCACTGTAAAATGCTGAGTGGATTGATCAGTCAGCATCTACTTTGTGCCAGGCACTAAGTTCTGGGGATAAGAAGAAATGCAAAAAGCAATCCCTGTTCTCAAAGAGTCACAGTCTAATGGGGGAGATAATACAAACAGCTATGTACCAACAAGATAAATACAGCATAAAGTGGAAATAATCTGAGTTTGGAGTTAAGACCTGAATTCAAATCCAGTCGCAGACATTAGCTATATGAGCCTGGACAAATCACAACATTCTGCCTCAGTTCCCTCAACTGTGAAATGGGTATAATAACAGCACCTAGTCCCAGGGTGGCTGTGAGACTCAAATGAGTATCTGGCATTCAGTGGACGCTACATAAATGTTAGCTTTTATTGTTATTATGCTTACTTCATTTTGCTTTTGCATATTTAGGGTCAAGCCGAGTGCCTCATTCACAACCAATATTCTAGAGTCACACAAATTGAAAGCTGGAAGGCATCAGCCTTCTCTCACATCATCTAGAAAAGAAATCCCCCCTTTGTCCAAAGGGCTATTAAATTGTGTATACCCTTTGCTCCAGCATGCCACTATTGGGCCTGTATGCCAAAGAAATTATAAAAGAGGGAAAGGGAACCACACGTGCAGAAATGTTCATGGCAGCTTTTTTTGTAGTGGCAAGGAACTGGAGACTGAGTGGCTGTCCATCAGTTGGAGAATGGCGATATAAGTGATGGAATATTATTGTTCTATAAAAAATGACGAACAAGCTGATTTTACAAAAAGCTTGGAAAGATTTACATGAACTAACGCAGGAATCAAATAGAACTAGGAAAACACTATACAAAGCAACAAGATCGTGTAATGATCAACTATGATAGACTTGGCTCTTCTCAGCAATTCAGTGATCCGCGGCAATTCCAATAATCTTTGGATGGAAAATGCCACCTGCATTCAGAGAGAACTATGGAGAAAGAATGGAAATCAAAGCATCCTATTCTCACCTTTCTTTTCCTTCTTTTTTTTTCCTTTCTCATGGTTTTTCCCTTTTGTTCCAATTTTTCTCTCCCAATATGACTCATATAGAAGTATATAAAAAAAGAATACATATATACACATATATGTAAAACTCCCCCAAAAAACAAAAAAATAAAAAGAACTGCCCATTCTAATTAATTTAAAAGCACTTACTAAGCAGTGCCAGGCACTAAGCTCCATTATACCCAACAAAAGTTCCCCAGTCTGTTTCAAAATCCCCAAAGAGATAGAAGCCACCAACACACCAGGCAGGGCCCTACTGCCAGCTCAAGATACAATGTCCCGATACAAAAGATCTCCATAGCAAAGCCTGATAAGGAGAGTCAAAAACCTTACAGTGAGTCATTTGTCCAGTCCTGGTGGGCACAAAAAGACAGACAGCACATTGGGTAGAGCACCAGCCCTTAAGTCAGAAGGACCTGAGTGCAAATTTGACCTCAGACACTTAGCACTTCCTAGCTGTATGATCCTGGGCAAGTCACTTAACCCCAATTGCCTCAGCAAAAGAAAAAAAGATAAAAATATACGTGTATATTTATTTATTAATTTTATAATTATAAATTTTTTTGACTGTATATATACATGAGTAATTTTTTTATAACATTATCCCTTGTATTTATTTTTCCAGATTTTCCCCTTCCTCCCTCTATTCCCTCCCCTAGATGACAGGCAATCCCATACATATTAAATGTGTTACAGTATAACCTAGATACAATATATGTGTGTAAATCCAATTTTCTTGTTGCACGTTAAGTATTGGATTCCGAAGATATAAGTAACCTGGGTAGATAGACAGTAGTGCTAACAATTTACATTCACTTCCCAGTGTTCCTTCTCTGGGTGTAGTTGTTTCTATCCACCATTGATCAGCTGAAAGTGAGTTGGATCTTCTTTATGTTGAAGATATCCACTTCCATCAGAATACATCTTCATACAGCATTGAAGTGTACAGCGATCTTCTGGTTCTGTTCATTTCACTCAGCATCAGTTCATGCAAGTCTCTCCAAGCCTCTCTGTATTCCTCCTGCTGGTCATTTCTTACATAATATTCCATAACATTCATATACCATAATTTATCCAACCATTCTCCCATTGATGGACATCCATTCAACTTCCAGTTTCTAGCCACTACGAAAAGAGCTGCTACAAACATTTTGGCACACACCGGTCCCTTTCCCCTCTTTAGTAAAATATAAATATATATTTAAACAAATACAAAAATAGATACCAAAGCTAATTCAACTCCAAAAGATGCAGAGTTGTAAACAATCTAGATACTGTAATGTAGACAAAGGGCAAAGAATTCAGGAAACTCCAAGTCAAAACCCAGTAAGAGAATCCTTCTTTTGGCCAGCTATGCTTCAAAGAGAAAGGAACGAAGCGAGACCGTGGGTGTGGGTATGGTGCTGTCTTCTCTGTGGGCAGCGAGGGGACGCGAGGCTGAAGCTTCGTCCTTTCCACACTGTTCTTTTCTAAGTCCAAGCTATTTGTGTTTAGTACCATGACATCCCTCTCCCAAATGCCATTTGCTGCAGGAAGGGAAGTTTGCACGCGTGTTCTCCTAATTATTATTTCTGCTGCAGGAAGAACACCTGGCCACCATGGCAGGGCCTGAATCCATCCCAGAATCTCGGGCAGGGACCTGGAAAGGCCTTCATCTAGACCTCACTCACTTTACAGATGAGGGAGACAGTTGCCCAAGGTCACCCCCCCTTGGGGGGAAATGACAACTATATCTCAGAATCTGTGATACAGCAAGAAAGGCAGGCCATGTACCCAGTGGGCACTCCAGTGCTGGGCCCAAAGCCTCCCTTCCCGAAGGGGGAGCAGCATCTGGAGCCACTAGGATGAACCTTAGCTCTCCCCCTCCCCCTCCTGCCCTAACAACAGCAATGAAGCTCATGACCATTCCTGGAAAGATCGTGCCTGACAACTGTCCTAGAACTCCACTGTCACCTCTGTGACTCCCCAGGCTCCCTTACTGCACTCCTAGAATGAGAGGGATGCAGGGGAGGGACCACCTCAGAGCTTTTAAAATTGCTTGCACAGTCCCTGGGATCTATATAGGTTTCTTCATTTATTCACATCCCCATCCTGTTGCCCCCAGATTGGGAGAAGGCAGATTCCAAAGGAATCCAGAGAAAGGACAGGTAGGACTCCATGCCGTAAAAGTCTTCAGAGGAAAACAGCGAAGGAGGAGAGAACTTACAAACCTGAAAGGTACAGACAAATAACTTCGATGAAGAGTGAAAGTGGCACCGGTCCAAAGAGATGGATCTTAATACACAGGGAACTGATCGATACACTCAGCTCTTCAGAAGGAATGTTCAGAATACACAACAACATGAGATAACAGGAATATCAGAATAACGTGGCCCGGGCCCCGGAGTGCCATCAGCCTGTCAGAACCCAGAACGAGCTGAGGTTGGCAAGGAGAAGCTGAGGACAAAAGGAGCCAGTTTTGTCAGAGTCCAAATCTTATCTTGCTTCTATTTTTTCTGCTGAGAACAATTATCTTTAAATTAGTAATGACAGAACCAAGATGACTAATGTTATCCTGATACCCAAAACCAGGGGGTCAGTCCGGATGGATTTCAATCATCTGGCTGATATGAATTACAGCTCCAGGTCCAGAAACAACGGGCAGAAATGAGAGTAAGCCATATCTGAAAGACTGTAGGAAAAAAGCAAAGAGCTTAATTTTCAAAAAAAGAAGATAATGGGATTTATAAACTATAAAAAAGTGAGCTTGACTGTATGTACCTCTGGGAATATCCTAGAATAGATCATGAAAGCAATGAGTGGTAAAAAGGAGAGCAATGAATACAACTGGGTACAATCCAAAGGTTACTGGACTGGAAGTAGGTATAATACAACCTACCAGGGCACTCTGAAAAAAAAGTACTTTGTAAATTGCCCAGAACTATAGAAATGTTTTAAGGGTACAGCCCTCCCCTCGAGGAGCCTTCCAATAATAGAAAGTAGCTCCTAAGGGACTGAGCCCTCTCTTGGTCTCCCCAGGATTTCCCACAGAATAATTGATGAGAGTTAGGAAAGGGACCCCTTTTGGGTTAGCACAAGGATAGTTTCATGACGGCACAGAGTCCCCTGTAAAGAAATTTACCTAGATTGATAAAAAGGGTTTATTGTAGGGGTTTGGAAATAAAGTTTAGTTAGTAAAATTGAGGGTAGAGGTAAAAGGACACCGGAATAGGTCCGGTGGGCAGAAACCCTTGACATAACTGAATGAGATGAGGTGAGATCTTTCAAGACAGTTGGGAAAATCGAGTAAGGCTTCATCTACTTCAGAGTTCCAGTAGGCCTGAAGGACTCTGAAGTTCCAGCAAAGGGCATTGCCTTCCCCTCCTATGACATCTCCCTATTTCATCCAAATATGGGCAACTATGTACTTATTGGTCAAGTTCAATTTCATGGGTAGATCTCGCGTTTAGAATATAAGACTCTCAGCCAATGAGGATGAGGGTCAGTGGTGGGAGGGGGCGTTTTGCGTTAGGGATTAAAGGTGCTGTCCTGCCCACAGGAGGCGCTTCCTCTCTACTTGAAGAGTGGGACGCCAATATGTACAATATGTACAATAAACTTTGCTTTTCTCTAGAGCTCTTTCCAGCTTTTTTTATTAAATGGTGTTCCCTCACCATTTCCGTACCACACATAACTGACATAAGGATGCCATGCTTAGGACTTCTGCAAAGTGTAGACTCCAAAGTAGCCCCTTTTATAATGGGAGCTCTTGATGATCTTGAAGGTGGGTGAGTCCCAGGTTCCTGGCAGGTTTTTAGCCAGGGTCAGCATTGAATAGAATTCAATGGGTTTAAACTGTGGGGGTTGGGAAAACCCAAGTTAGCTCAGATCCCGTGGGGGCTGGGGAAAGCCTGGATATCATTGGAATTCAAAAGGGTGCTTTCTGACCAGGATTTGTGAATCAAAAGATCCTAGCTTCTTCGGGAGGGGGGAGGGGGGTTTGGAAATCAAAAAGGAATCTTAAAGGGACTTCAACTGCGATCATAATCACTAAACACTTTTCATTCATTCATTTTCCAAATGGGGAAACTTGAGGCCCAAAGAGATTAAACAGCACACCCCAACCTGTACTTTTATTAGACTCCCATCCCAAATGTCTCTTCTCCAGCCCTTGGCAGACCCTCCTTTTTCTCCGCCTCCTCAAGAAAGCCACGCCACAGAACAGACCAGGATTCCTCCCAAAGCCTAACATTTCTGAGATGACATTTTGAGGCGTTCGTATCTCTTTCAACATTGATCAAACTCGTCCAACATATCCTCTGCTTCTCCCCAGAAGTGCACAATGTAACTTGGCGTTGAAAGAAAATTGGTACATTTCCAACCGTTCTCCCCCAAATTTCAATACAGAATGGTTTTAATGAGGTTTTTGTTTTGTTTTGGTTTTTTTGGTTTGGTTTTAATGAGGACTGTGAGTTTGCCTCTCTCTTTGGCAAGGTATCCTGTGGCTTCCCATCCCAGAAAGGAGGATGAGTAGTAGACAGACAAAAAGGACAAGGGGTCCCACCATATTTGGGGGCCTTTGAAATCCACTGCCAGGGCAAGCAGATCTCAAAGATCCGAGCAGGGGGTGGGGTGGGGGGAAGTATCTTCTGAAGGGCCTCCTTTTCAGCCAAAGCCTGCCGGGAAGCACACACTGGGGCTGAAGAATATTTCGGTACCACACTTCATCCCCTTTACTAAAGACAATTTATTCACTCATTAGTTCAGCAAACATTCATTCAGCCCGACTGCTGAGATGGTAAGGCAAGGAAGCAGTCTGCAACAAGGAGACACAATGACCAAAACTAAAGATTTTAGAGCGCACAAGTGGTCAGACAGGTTCTGCAGGATTTCCAGATTATCACCGGGGTTGAGTTTCCACAGATCACCTGATAATTTCCTTGGGTCATAGGATGGCTAAAATCCGACCCCAGGCCCTTCTCGGGGCAACCTTGACTAGGTTCTTCCAGGGTAAAATCTATGGGAAATCGGGTTTAGCCAGGCCCTTACGCAACCCCCGAGACAGGACGCCTGCTGCCCAAGAAGTGGCTGGCTAAATATAGCCAGAAAAACGCAGCAAGAAGAGGCTTACCCACAGGGCAGAGGTTTTCCAAGCACAGCAAATCTCAAAAACCATCTACTAAGTTACAGGCTTGCAATCTGTGTTGGAGGAGGATACTGGCAAGATGACAGATCCCTAAAGGTTTGAGCTCTGCAACTAACAAGTTTTAAACCTAATATTCACTTGACTCAGTGGCATAGATACTGAACCACACTAAGTACAACTTCTTTTGTGCAGACCTAGGCTTTCCCAAATAAAGGGAACTCCCAATGCAGAAATCTGGCAGTGCAGACCCACAGAGCTAACATCACTTCCACTTGTATTCAGCGATTTGTTCCCTTAAGAGAGAGGCCTGGAGCCCTGAGAAGTTCAGTGTGTGCCCAAGGCCCAGAAGCAGGCTGCTACAAAGGCAATATCTAAATCCAGATCTCCCTAATTCTGACGTTCTCTCTAAATTAGCCCACTGAATCCCACTGCCTCTTTTACAGAGCTGGAAACATTTAGTCTGCTGTATGAGATTCGCCAAGCTTAAAATTCCAGTGAACGATATTACTCATAAAATCCCAGCCTGCAACTTTCGCTTTCTCCAGGGAATTTAAGTTTTTTAGCTTTCTCTGCCAGTCATTCTAGCCCACCTACCCCCATCCTCATTTGACAGGGAACACAATACAAAGCAGGGCCCCAAGTCTTTCTCATTTTTTAATCCCCAAGGCCTAAAAGAGAAAAGGCAGCCCAAGATTTGCTGAATAGGACAATCAACTTAATAAGCCCACATCCCCACAGGCATTTATAGAGCTCTTTGAAGTCTGCAAAGTACTCAGCCTGCATTATTTCATTTGAGCCAAACAATAACCCTCTGGGGTAAGTGCTATTATTATCCCCATTTTACAGGAGGAACCTGAGGCTTAGAAAGACAGCGGAGTAAAATGGCTCGAAGGCTTCCTGAAGCTTTTCCTAGGTCTTTAAAGAACCCCAGGTCCCTTCCCTTCCAAGACCTCCCCAGGCTATTTAGAAACTAAAAATCAGAGCAAAATCCCACCAAATGAAACCTTTCAGAATGTAGGGATTATCTCTCCTTCCCAGCAAAACTAATCAACCGGAACAGGGTGGGAAGGATTAGAAAAGGAATATTATACAGAAATTAAGGGACTTGCCACAGCTAGAAATCCACGTCAAAGACAGTAGGGAAAAGTTTCGACCACTTCCTGAGTTTCAGAGCCAAAGGGGGCCTCAGAGATAGATCACCTTGACCAAACTCCTCTTTTTAGGAGAGAGGGGAATCCCCACAACCAGCGCCCGAGCCAGAACTTTCAGACGAGGATCTCAGTGTTCTGTCTAGATCCCTCCGCTCCTCTCATACCTGACACTCATAAACAAAACCAAGACCTTTCTCCACCATTTTCTCCTGGCATTACAGACATGCAGAAGAAATTAAAATTGCAAACTTCCTCAGCCTTCAAGGGAACTTCAAGTCCGCCCCTCTAAGCGATATATTTATCTGAGGACTTCTCCTTTCCCAAGCACAACAAGCACAAAGTCCTAGGGGCAGGGAGCGATTGCGGAGCTCCTTATCCCCAGGGTCCAGAACTCGGGTCACTAAAAGAGTGTCCTCCAGAACATCGCTCTACGCTTACATCACAGCGTTAAGTAAGGCTCTCGGTTCACAAAAAAAAAAAAAAAAACGTTGCTGACGCTCCACTAAGTCCAGTGACCTTTGGGGGTCCCATCCCACCCGCTGGAAGTTGGGGAAAAGTGGATAGCCCGTGCTGGACAATGCTTTCAACAGTGTAAATGACAGGATTGCGCAGGAAACCAAGTATCCTGAAATAAAGGGGGCATTTCTCCCACCAAGTTCTCGGACCCCAAGGGAAGGACCTCTTGAGGGGAAGGAAGGGTTCTGAAGGGCAAGGAGTCCACAACTAGGAGACCATCTCAGGGAGGGGTGCATCGCCTCGGGGTGGTCCAAGGTCAAGCGCTGCCCCCACCCCGCCCCACGTGGCTTCCCGAGGTGACCTGGGCGCCCGCCCTCGAACCTCGGGTTCTTTCGGATCTTCAGACTCCAGGGCGTGGAAAAGCGCGGGGTTGGGGTGGGGTCGCGACCCTAGCATGGGACGGGGAGGGGGCCCAGGACCTTCAAGCACACCCATATACTTTCTAAAGCGAAGAAAGCAAGAAATATGGGCGTGGCCGGGAGGTGGAGGGCCCGGGTGAAGTGGGGAGGGGGCGCGCAGCTCTCCCCTCACCTAAGTTCAGGCTCCCCCACCCCCCCAAGCCACTCTCCGCCCCGCCCAAGCCGGCAGGCTCAGGACCCCACCCCACGCCCACGCCCGGTCCATAAATCTCGAAGTCCTTGCCTCCTTATTGGTCGCGCCTTTACGTCGCCCTTTTTTATTGGCAAGCTGCCGCTAGACCCCGCCCCCCGGCTCGCGCCGAGCCCCCAGCATAGCAACCCCAACTCCCCAGCAACACCCCCCCACACCCCGGGCGGGACCCCATCCGGGCCTCGTGTCCGGGAGAGCGGCCTCCTCCTCACCGTGTAGTAGGAGAGCAGCCCCGCGTTGTAGTCCAGCACGAACCAGCGATACTGCCAGCCTTTCATCACGTTGGTCCATTTACTCAGCGGCCCCTCCATGATGGACGCCATCTTGGGAGCCGCCAATGACAACAAACGAGCTGACGTCACGCGCCTATATAGGCTCGAGACTGGAGGGGCGTGGCTAGTGTCGGGGGCGGGGAATGGGCGTGGTCATTGGTGGAAGGAGGGACCCAAGGACCCAAACTGGTGGAAGCGAGGCTGGGAAAGAAGGGGAATCTTGGGAAGCGCTTTTGGAGTTGAGTGCCGGACTTGGCAAATGGCGATGAAAAGTGCTGCTGTTACAGTCTGAGGCCTTGGGTTCGAATTTCACCTCCGTGTTTCTACCTTGGCTGTCCCTGAGCTTGAGGTTACCCCTTCCTCTCTGAAACTGACGCGGTGGCCAGCTCGAAGGTCTCTTGTGGTGCCCGCCACGTGGGGCAGGGGACCAAAGTGTGCAGATGAGACCGGGCGCAAACCCTTGGGCAGTAATAGTATTTGTGTCGTGGTTTGATAGTTTGATCTGCTCAATAACAGTTCCGAAGTGTTGCAGCCCGTTTTACAGATAGAAACATTGTAGCAAATTGTTGCATTGACTGAGCCGGACGACACAGCCCGCCGCCTGCTCCGGAGAGGGCGCGGCTTCCACTCGCTCCCTCCAGGCCCAGCCCGGGTGCCCTGCAACACTTGTACCTCCCACTGGCCCAGACATCCTTCCTGGGCCTAACTTTGCTTAGTTTGCACTAGATGCCCTCTAAGTACTACAGTGGGAAGAACCACGAGTCCCTTAAAGTAGGCACTGAAGGTGTTACTGTTGACATTGTTACAGATGAGGAGAAGGCTCAGAAAAGTCAGCCAGGAACCTCTGTGTACTGTTACTTTGTAGCAGATGCTGGGCTAAGTGCTGGGAATACAAGTACAAGCAAAAGGAAAGACTACGCCCTCAAGCTTCCCTTCTAGTTGAGAAAGATGGCAGAAAATATGGAGCTGAAAGGGGAGATTGTGGGGGAGAAAGTATCAGACTGGGGCCTTGTGGGCAAGTTTCCCTGGCAGAGTCAGATACGGCTGGGACACAAACTGAAAGATGCCCAATGGGTCAAATGGAGGGATTCTCCCATCTCAGGCCATTCGGGGTTTCATTTAGAGTCCAAACTTCTCTCATCTCTCCCCTCTTCACTCCTAGTTCCTTCCCTCCAGAATTCCCTCCATGTTCTCTGTATACAGCTTGTATTTGTAGGATATCCGGGATATATGTGGGCATATGTGTGGTGCCCATGTAGGCTCTATGTGCCCACGGGGATCAGTTGAGATGCTAATCGTCCGGATTAAATCTCTCCAAAGTCTCTTCTGGCCCCTTCTCCAAAAGGGACTTTGATTCCTACCAGGAGAGAAGACTGTTCCATAGGAAAGTAAAGCCCATGAGGCTGGTCACCATTTTCTCCTCAGAGGGAGTAGGGTGCCAGAATCTGATCTAGTCTCCCTTAAATATTGTCTAAGGGGAAAGTCGGACCGTCCCTGATCAGTTTCCCTACTAAGGAAAGAATAAGCTGTGTATGCCAGGTTGGACTCTCCACCAAATGCCATTTCCACACTGAAGACTTTCAATGTTCGTTGACATTTTATGTTCAATGACATATCTTTCAGAATAATTGGCTGGTGCCTTTTATTTCAACCTGTTAAAACATCCCAAGAAGGGCTGCATAGGGGAAGAGGAGAAGCATTGATTTAGTGGCTATTATGTGCCAGGCACTTTTTACAAATATTATTTCATTTGATCTTCCCAACAAGCCTGTGAAGTAAGGTGCTAGTATTATCACCATGTTACAGTTGAGTAACTGTAGACATATTTATGCTAACTAATATCAAACAGAAATCAGAAAAGTTATATATATCAGAGAAAATATATAAACTTTCCCACTGAGAGAAAGATATCTCAGTTCAATGAAGAAAATTCCAAATCTCCCTCAAAAGGAATTTTCCAGGCTCTGTAGCAGTGGTCCTCAAACTTTTTAAATAGGGGCCAGTTCACTGTCCCTCAGACTGATGAAGGGCTGGACTATAGTAAAAACAAAACTTCACACTCTGTCTCTGCCCCCAGCCCATTTGCCATAACCTGGTGGGCCATATAAATGACCTCAGCAGGCTACATCTGGCCCATAGGCTTTAGTTTGAGAACCCTTGGTCTGTAGTATAGTAAGTGGGAGAAGGTACAAGATCAAGGTGACAGCTTCCCTCTCTTCTTTCTGGAGTCTTTCTCTCCCTTCAGGGACCTCTACTCTGAGGAGAATCTAGAACCAAAAATCTTCAAATCTTGAATACAAAAGACCAGGATCTCCTCTCTTCTCCCAAGCTCCCAGAGCATTGAGTAATCAAATCAGTAAGGAAAGTCTTATTCTGCAAATGGACTTTGAGCTCCTGGTTACCTCGGGATATAGTCCATAGCTCGTTACCTCCCCCAATTGGAATGTGAAGCAGGGATTTCCTTTGTGTCCCCAACACTTAGCACGAGCTACAGGTGTGTAGTAAGGGCTTTAAAAATGCTTCTTGATTTGTTGATTTAGTCACTCATTAACTCATGTTTCCATGAATTTATATAGGCTATAATCCAGGATTGGGAAGCTACATTGCAGCTTCAAATTACAAATTACAAATGCTACTGAGCAAGATAGAGATTAGAGTATGATTTAATAATTTATTTAATGGAGAGATTTACTGGGACCAAATGGATCCATGGCTTGGTCCCAGGGCTGAAGGAGACTATCATCTCAAAGAATCCAACCCTGTATGTTGGACACAAAATTCTTTTATACGGTTACAAGAACAATGACATAATGGGAGTGGTACCCAGATGAGGATGGCTTAATGGGGGGAGGTACTGGAGAGGCTCCTGATATTCTAATGATGTCTAAAATGCATAAAGACCTATCTCCCATCAAACATTAAGAGGGAATGACTTTAGCCTAAGGTCTAAGACTTAAAACGTTTGTTTATTCTAACATTAAGAGGGAATGGTTATAACCTCAGGCAGAGTCACTGAATAGAACAATTAGGGAAACTGGGTCAGGACATTAAAAGAGAACTGTGGCACAACACTTGGGATGTCAAGCATGGCATAGCTGGCATGTTTGGAACCTCTGCAAAGAGAGGGTTTGAGTTTAGGGGGCTTTGGCTACCAGCTGAAGGGGCTTGTGGGTGGAGTCCCAGGTTGGTCCCTCAATGGGTTTCAGCCAGGGTTAGAATTTGAATTGAATTCAATGGGTTTCAGGCCTGAGCCAACCCACCCAGATAACAAAGATTAAACTGTTTGTGCTTGGGGTGGAGTCCCCTCACTGAGGCAGAGTAGAAGGAGGTTTTCTCTTTTAAGGATTTTCAGTTTTGGGGTTCCCTCTTCAAGATTACTTGCTGTCTTAGAGGGGAGGGAGGGAGAAAAAAAATCTGGAACTCAGAATCTTACAAAAATGAATGTTGAAAACTATCTTTACGTTTAATTTTGTGTGGTATGGAAATGGTGAGGGGTCACCATTTAATAAAAAAGCTGGAGAGAGCTCTAAAGAAAAGCAAAGTTTACTGTACATTCTCGCTCTCGGGAGAAGGGCTATGGAAGAGAGGAGGCACCTCCTGTGGGCAGGACAGCACTTTTAATCCCTAACGCCCCCTCTCACCACTGACCTCATCCTCATTGGCTGAGAGTCTTACATTCTAAAAGCTAGATCTACCCATGAAATTGAACTTGACCAATAAGTACATAGTTGCCCATATTTGGATGAAATAGGGAGATGATATCATAGGAGGGGAAGGCAATGCCCTTTGCTCGAACTTCAGAGTCCTTCAGGCCTACTGGAACTCTGAAGTAGATGAAGCCTTACTCAATTTTCGCAACTGTCTTGAAAGATCTCACCTCATCTCATTCAATTTGAAAAATAAAATGCTATTGAAATTTATTTTAATTATGATCTTATATAAGTTGTCCAACAATAACCCTGGGAGGGATATACTATGGGGTTTCTTAAACTTTTTCTATTTGTGACCCCTTTTTGCCTGAGAAATGTTTACAGGACCTCAGGCATATCTTTGGATACTACTTGGATACTCAGGCATAAAGGTATATAAAACAGATATGCAAATCAAACATTTACTAATAATAAATTCTAATTTCACAACCCCCACATGCAGTTGTTAGACCCCATAAGGGGTCATAACACACACTTTTAGAAGCTGGGCTATAGACATCAGCAATCATCTCTTCTGTAAAGTGGGGAAATTGAGCCACAGAGAATTTGAGGGGCTTGCCCAAGGCCAGCAGAATAATTCCACTTGTTAGGAAATCTGGCAAGAGAATTTCTGTCTTATCTCTTGGCTGCCCTAAAGATAAAAGAAAGACTTATGGGAAGCAAAATGACTCAGACTTCTGGTCTCCACCTTGAAAAGAGTATGCTGCCTCCACCATGCCAATTTCCCCAACAAGCCTGGGACATAAGCTTCAGATTCTGGTTTTGAGCAGCTCTTCAGATTCCAGTTTTGACTAGCTAGTTCCTGATGGAGAATCCCTGTCTTCCCCCCTTCTCACATCAGCCCTTCCCACCTTCTGTTAAATCCCACTGTACCCTTCTTGCTCACGGATTCACGGCCTATATGAGTTTGCAGAAGTGGAGTCTCTGGCCTCTAACTTTTCTTCCAGATGAGCCTAAGCCAAAATCTTCAGGGAACTATCAGTAGTTGAATTGGTTGTACATAATCATTGTCCCCGCTGAATACTTTTTACCACATGATTTTCCATGGATGAAACCTAAGTGGATCTATCTGCCCTAAGTTCTGATCCCAGAGGCCAAGACTTCTAAGAATTTTGAATAAAACAATCCACAATTTATGAAGTCTTCTAAATGGCACTTACTATGTTAAGACTCTGGGTGGTGCTATAGAGTGAAGAATACCTGAATGAATTAAGCCATGTTCAGGCATAAGCAGTGTGACCCTAAGCAAGTCATTTTCACATCCAGCTTCCTCAGTTTCTTCAGTGGGGATAATAACAGCATCTACTTTCCAAGATTGCTGTGGGTATTAGGTCATTTTTGTAAAGCACTTTGCAAACTTAAAATATTCTAGAAATGCTAACAAGTGTTATGGTTATAATTAGACTCTGCAGATATACAGAAATGCAAGGACAAGAGTGAAACAGGCCCTGCCATCACAGAACTTCCATTCTGTCATGAGAGAATACAAACATACACAGCTTTGTAAAAAAAGAAAATCAATACAGGGTCATTTGCCAGGGAGAGGAAATCAATTTGTGCCCAAAGGGCTCCGGAAAGATTTCTGTAAGGGGTAGGGCTTGAGGTGAGTCTTGAAGGAGGAAGACATAAAGATGAGCAACTGGGAAGCAACAAAGAGTTGAGCTCTTAGGAGAAGGGAAGACGTGAGATCCCTGCCATGGGGGGAACTGAGCTATCCCAGAAACCTGCAGGAGATGGAAGGGATAACAACTAACTTAGTTTGGCTGAACTGTAGGGCTCATATTAAGAGTTAGGATTTCTTACTAAAGAGCGGAAAGAGACATATATGTGCCAAAATGTTTGTGGCAGCTCTTTTTGTAGTAGCTAGAAATTATGGTATATAAAGGTTATGGAATATTATTGCTCTGTAAGAAATGACCAGCAGGAGGAATACAGAGAGGCTTGGAGAGACTTACATCAACTGATGCTGAGTGAAACGAGCAGAACCAGAAGATCACTGTACACTTCAACAATGATACTGTATGAGGATGTATTCTGATGGAAGTGGAAATCTTCAACATAAAGAAAAACCAACTCACTTCCATTTGATCAATGATGGACAGAGGTAGCTACACCCAGAGAAGGAACACTGGGAAGCGAATGTAAATTGTTAGCACTAATATCTGTCTGCCCAGGTTACATGTACCTTCGGATTCTAAAGTTTATTGTGCAACAAGAAAATGATATTCACACACATGTATTGTATCTAGACTATATTGTAACACATGTAAAATGTATGGGATTGCCTGTCATCGGGGGGAGGGAAAAAAGGGAGGGGGGGATAATTTGGAAAAATGAATATAAGGGATAATATTATAAAAATATATATATATAATAAAAAATTATTAATAATTAAAAAAAAAAAGAGTTAGGATTTCTAAAGGGTTTTAAGTTTTGCTCAGTGGTTTACAAAGATCTCATTTGACCTGGAAAGCAGGAACTGTTAGTATCCCCATTTTACAAATGTGAACATCAAGGCAAATAAAGATTGTGACTCATCAAAGGTCACACAGCCAGTCTGAGGACACATTTGAATCCAGGCCTTCCTTATTGCAGGTCCAGCCCTCTGTGCATTCTACCTGGTTTTGAAGAGGAGCAATGTCTGTATCTATAAAAGTAGATTGGAATCAGGTAATAAAAGACTTTCAAAGTCCAACGGAAGGGTTTGTGTTTTTTGATCCCAGAGGTGATAAGGAGGCACTGAAGCTTTTTGAGCTGAAAAGTGACAAAGTCAGATGTGTATTTTAGGGATATCAATGTGGTCCTTGTGTGAGGGAGGATTGGAGAGGGCGTTGAGATTGGGAGTCCCTTTGAGCTCCAGCTCCTATCATCTAACTTCTACTCTAAAGTCGTGATCATGTCCTCTCCAGTCTAGAAGTCACCGACTAAAATTATGCAGAGCAAAGAAGGAGCAGCTCATCTCTCTTCCCCCTCATACTTCAGTGCCTTTTCAGGAATTCAGAGCTATAAGGCTGGCCACAGAATCCAGTCTCCCAGGAATCCTGATCATCAGGCTAAATTCTCTGGTCACAAAATCCCCAAGTGAGGAAAAAACCAGTCTTTGATTCTTGCTTGTATCTATGGAGCCAGAATCAGAATCTGATCTTTTCCATAATCTTCCCGAAACCTAATTCCTTTCTGTCCCTACTACCACAATCTTAGACAAGTATAAAATAAAGACTCCTGTGAGTCTGTGAGAGATTCAGGGTGCTTTTAATGGAAAGAGCATGAGAGACTAGAGTCAAAGGTCATATGTTCACACCCAGCTTCTGTCATTTTAATACCTGTGCAAGTGCAAATTTAACTCCCCTTCTTGTGCTTGTGAAAATGAGATTAAACTAGATGGCCTCTGTGATAGGACCAAGAACTTTGGAGTTAAGAACAATCTTCTCTGAGTCTGCAGTCGTGATGGGGCCTGTAGCCCTGGCAAGAGTAAGTACAGGTCACATGGCCACAAGAGTTGCTCCCCTGGATATCAGTTTCAGGGACAGGCTGGTAGTCTGAGCATGGGGCTCTGCTGTTTAGGTGTATTCAGGTGCAGAGAACTGAGCTGCCTCTACCTATGGTCTGAGGAGGTGATGGAGAGGGAATTGGTGAGGTTTGTGTCTCTCCTTCAACACATACAGTCACACACATGCACACATGGACACACATAAACACACATGCAAGCACACATATTCACACATTTGCATATACTCATATATACATACATATATAGTACACACACACACATCAAAGTTTCTTCCCCAGGGTACATGGCTGCTTCAGACTTGCCTTTCCCTTCATACAAGAGAAAAATTCATATTTAAGGTCACTAAAGTAAAAAGTCTAATAAGATTTGAAAATATCATAGACCCCCCCAAAAAAATGAGAAAATATTACAGAACTTGAGAGTTGGAATTTCAGTGACTATTTGATAATAACAACAGCATTTAGGTTTGTATCTTTTTGGATTTGCTATTATCACCATTTTACAGATGAGGAAACTGAGGCACAAGAGAGTCTTGCCCAGAGTAACGTGGCTAGTAGTAGGTGTTTGAGACAGGAGTTGAACAAAAGTCCTCCTGACTCTAGCAGCAATTTCTAATGCATAACCAAAAGAAAAGAATCCTGTATAGAACATAAGGCTATAAACTGAAATTCACCAAGGGCTTTAAAAATGTTTTTTTGTGAAAACTTTTTATTTTCAAAACATATGCATGGAAAGTTTTTCAACATTAACCCTTGCAAAACCCTGTGTTCCAATTTCCTCTCCTTCCTCCCACCCCCTCCCCTAAATAGCAAGTAATTCAATATATGTTAAACATGGTAAAAATATATGTTAAATCCAATAGAGGCATTCATATTTATGCAATTATCTTGCTGCACAAGAAAAACCAGATCAAAAAGGGAAAAAAATGAGAAAATAAAAAGCAAACAACAATAAAAAGAGTGAAAATGCTATGTTGTGATCCACTCTCAGTTCCCACAGTTCTCTCTGTGTACAAATGGTTCTCTTCAACCCAAGACCATTGGAACTGGCCTGAATCATCTCATTGTTGGAAACAGCCATGTCCGTTGGAATTGATCATCGTATAAACTTGTCCTTGTTCTTGTGGACACTGATCTCCTGGTTCTGCTCATTTCACAGCATCAATTCCTGTAAGTCTCTCCAGGCCTCTCTGAAATCATCCTGCTGATCCTTTCTTACAGAACGATAATATTCTATAGCATTCATATAACTTATTCAGCCATTCCCCAGTTGATGGGCATCCACTCACTTTCCAGTTTCTTGCCATTACAAAAAGGGCCACCACAAACATTTTTGCACATGTTCACCAAGAGCTTTTAAAGCCCCCAGTGGTGTAGTTGTCATATTTGCTTAGCTAGTTGACTATTTTCTGGACCAAGTAAGAAAGTCATTCCCACCTTGTAAAGGGATCAGGGCATAGACCTTGTTTGCTCATTAAAATCTCATCCAGTGTGACTATTCTGTGACTCTATCCATAGAGAGAGGCAGGAAAACTCCCTCTGCTACCTAAGTATTTACAAAGTATTTACCTAATAAACAAAAGATAGATTCCAGAAAGCTCTCATTGTCTTGGGGGGAATCAGAAAAGGCTCCTGTAGATGGGACTCAAATTGAGTCTTGAAAAAAAGATGGAAGGATGGAGAGGATGTATGCCATGTATTCTGGATGGAGTCTTTTGTGTAGAGCAACAAGAAGACTAGTGTGGCTGGACCAATACAGGATTCATGTACAATGAGGGCGGAAAAGTAGGTTGAGTGGTAAAGGGCTTTAGGGGCAAATAGAGAAAACTATGGTTGATCCTAGAGGCAGTAGAGAGAACTGAAGTTTATTGAATATGGTAATGACTCAGTCACTTAGGAAAAAACAAAACTTTGTCAACTGTGTGAAGATTGTATTAGAGTAAGATAAAACTTGAGTTAGGAAGACCAATTAGAAGTGACACTGGCAAAAAGTAATGAGGAGTTGGATTAGGATGGTGGCAGAGTGAATGGAAAAAAGGAACAGATGGGAAAGATTTGGGGGAGACATGATTTGACAATTGATTGGATATTGGGAAGAAGAGAGAGGAACCAGTATGACACCAAGACTCTAGTTCTAATGTTTTAAGGTCCTTCCCATCTCTGACATTCTCTGTCCTAAGAGCCTTCCCAGCTCTGACATTCTATGTTCAAAGTTCCATTTCCAACTCTTACATGGTGGCTTGGGAAGAGCCCTGAATCTGGGTGGGAATCAAAAAACCTGGAATGAAACACCACCTTTTCCACTAACTCCCCCTAATTCTCTTCACTTTTCTGGATCTAACTTTCCTCTGCTGAATTATCAAGTAGGGGAATCTCTAAAGTACATTTTAACTCTAAATCCTATAACTCCATGACCTGCCATGACCTGTCTTAATTTCCTCATCTATGATGTTAATTGGACAGTTGAGGCTGACAAGGGACATGACAATTGAAACAATCCATCTGCCACGTCTCTTGCCCGACTCCTGGTGCATGGAATAATGGAAAGAACTTGGAAATCCAAATAACCAAGAGTCAACGTCCGGGTACTGATGCAAATAAATTTGAACTGGAACAAAAGGTAAACTAAGGAAGCAAGGTCACTGATCTCCATCAATACAGTATATCTGCCTTTATTATACATTATTAAGCTTGGTTGCCTTTAGTAAGTGCTCACTACATTATCTATATCTTTTTCTAGCTACCTATATTTCCTGCACAGAGAAATTGAAGTTTTTTGAACCACAAAAATAAAGCATCATAACCTTACCAGAAATTCTTGCAAATTCTAGTGCTAAGTTGGATCATGAGCTATATCAGACAGAGTTGATCTCTGCCTCCTTTCTCCTTTCTCAGTCATAGGATTCAAAAAAAAAAAATCTGCCTGATTTTTCACTAGCTATATGTAGGAGCAATTACCTCTATAGCCAAGACATCTTAGCAGACTAGAAATCAGATGGCTTGGCTGTCTCAGAAAAGCAAATGAAAATTGCTTTATTGATCAATGAGCAAGAAGTCTGGGCTGGGGCTCATCTCTTCAGTCATTTCTATTAATGAGACTCAATAGCAGAATTTCTCCAACTACAAGAGTTGCAAAACTCAGCACAAGACAGTATTATTCACTCGTCCTTTGCATGACAGAAGCCATAACATTTCACTTATCACTTTACCAATGTAAGGGAAGCTAGCTAATGGGAATTTCTCATTCTGTATTAGATGATGAAGAAGCTGACTTCTAAGTAAGAACAAGTTCACTATGTTACCTTGCTTAGTTGGATTCCTGCTGATCTCAACAATTACCTTGCTGCTTGTGGGTCTCCCATGATTCCTAATTGATGAATGCCCCAGGGGGCCAACTGTAGAGGCTGCTACCAGTCATATTTAACTTTTTTGCCAACCCCTTTCTCACTAGCTACTTTGTTTATACTTATTTATACACAAATGTACAAATGTGCAAGCATTTTACTTCCCCTTGCTTTCTAGTTCTGGAATTTTAATCACAACAATATTGCTATTGGAGGCAATATTGTGGGCAGGATGGCTCAGTGGGTATAATGACTGGCACGTGGGTAAAATAAATAAGTGAAAAGATTTGAAACCAGACCCCCTTCATTTGAGTTTTGGCTGTGTCACTCTAGATTAGGAATTTCTCTGCTTTATGCTGCAATTTCCTAAATTCCCACCTTTGAACTGTATTGTGCTTTCATTGAAGTAGCTAGTTCCAAATTGCTGACTGTCCAAAGACTAGAAGTCAGTAGCCACTGCTTTTGGAGACTGTCCAAAATAATTTACAAAGCTCTGGTTCTGCCTAAAGAGGAGATGTGGGTATATTGCTGGATTAGAAGATCTCAAAGCACCTATCTAATTCTGATGTCATCATATCATTGTTAGGTCACATTTGGAAGATACAGAGCTTTTATTAATTCTCAACCTATTTGTTGCTGTTAAAATATTCCCAGAATTTTAAATATTTCACTTTGGGATTTGAAATCCTTTTCCATGTGTTTTTATTTTGTTTATGTCTCTTCCTCCTTCTGCAGTTGGCACAGTGTTGGACCTGGAGTCAAAAAAACCTGAGTTCAAATCCAGCCTCAGATGCTTAGTTGTGTGATCCTGGACAAGTCTCTTAAACGCTCTCCGTCTTGCTTTGCTCATCTGTAAAGAGGGGACAATGAGAGCACCTGCTTTCCAGGATTCTTATGAGGATAAAATGAGATAATATGCTTAGAACATTTAAAAATCTTGAAATGCTTATAATAATAAAAATAAATTAATAGTTTATTTATATTTATTATATATATAATATATAAAATAAAAATAAAAAATAGCTTAAAATGCTTAAATGATGATGGTGATAGTGGTGGTGGTAGTGATGATGATGATGGTAGTAATGATGTACTGGGAATAAATCCTTCTATTGCTATGTTGAATTTTTTTAACCTCCAAAAGAGACTTTCTTTCCTTTTGTGGACCTTTTGTCCCTAAATAAACAAAGATCTAAGCATGCAAATAATTTTCCTCCTAAAGATACAATGATTACAATTGCCAGAAAAGTCCCCTCTTCCCTCATTCTTGCTTGGGTAGTATTTTCTTAGCAGGCAAAATATAGATTAAGTATTAGAGTTCATAGTTGGTCTGAAAACATCCACTTAGGCTTTTGGATATTTCATATCTAGAATCAGAATTTGTTAATGTTGATGAAAATTTAAAAAAAAATTGTGGCAGATTTAAAATTTATAATACTTCCAACACTTCCATATTCCATTTTTGTCCTTGCATTCCTATCACCCTAATATGGTTCCTGACATGTAGTAAGCACTTAATCAATGCATGTTGATTGATTGATTTAAATATGAGTTAAAAGTAAGCAATGTTCCCCTTGACCCTGAGATTGTACTGCCAATCATACATCCCAAGGAGATTGAAGCCACAAAGAAAGGTCCTTTAGACAATAGTACTTTTAGTGGTAGCAAAGAACTGCTAAGTAGATGCCATTGATTGGGGGAAATGGCCAAACAACTTTTGATAATGAATATAATGGAATACTACTACACCATAGAAATAACAAATATGATGAAATGGAAGATATGAACTAATGAAGGTGAAGTAAACAGATTCAGGAAAATTATAGACATGTTGATTACAACAATGTAAATGAAAGGATAAAAAACTGCAATGGAATGCTATAGGATCACAATTTCAAGCTTAGCCCAGGGGGAAATATAAGAAAATGCACATACCTCTCTCCTTTGAAGAGGTGGAGAACTATGGGCATGAAGTATTGCATATGCAGTCAGATTTGGTCTGGGTATTGATTAGCTTGGGTAAGATTATTTTCTTCTCTTTTTAATCTTTTCTAAGTCAAAAATTTGTCATCAGGGATGTTATAAGGGATTTATTATTAGAGGGAGGAATAAATTTAAAAATGAGGATATCTAAATATCAATACATTTTAAAAGGTTTTTTTAAGTGAATTATTCACCAAAGGAAAAATATTTAAGCTCTTTCTTCCTTTGCTATATTATGGCCTTTCCCTGAGCATAGAGGAAGTTTATATACTGATTTAACTTAAAATCACATTGAACACACAGTTTTAATTTCCTTGTGGTTCTGGACATTTCCCATGGCTATTATTGTAAATATCTTAAACTCATCATATACAAATAGAGAGAACTCATTATCTTCTTCCTCTTCCCCAAATTCTCTTCTCTTTTGAACTTCTCTATTTCTGTCAAGGGTTTTACTATCCTTCCAATTATCCAGGGTCATCCTTGATTCCTCATACTCACTTACCTCCCATATCTTATCTGTTGTCTAATCTCATGGTTTCTATCTTCACATCTTTCTCTGCTCACAGACATAAACTCTCATCATTTCTCCCTGGATTATCCTGGATTATTATTATTATTATTTATTATTATTATTATTATTATAGCCTCCTAGTCTTCCCAATTCATATCTCCCCCCATACTAATCAATCCTACACACATTTACACTATGTGCTCAAATACTTGAACACAATTCTCATGTTCCCCACCCACCAACTTAAGTCTCCTCTTCCCCAAGCTAAATCTGCCAAGATCAGTAAGAAAATAGTCAAAGGTCAAGAAGTACTTATTAAGCACTTAATACATGCTAGGCACTGAGAGTAACAAGAAAGGGGGGAAAAACATAGCCAGATCTACTTTACTTCAACAAATATATTCTAATGGAGGAGAAAACATGCAAATGATTATATACCTGTCTGATAGATATAGCTTAAGGGAAAGGCAATCTCAAAGGAAAGGAGCTTGCAGACAATTGGAGGAAACCAGCAAAGACTTTCTGCAAAAAATAGAATTTGATACAGGATATAATTCAAGAAAATTATCCTGGAGTGATAGAACATGAGGAGAAAGTAGAAAAAGAAAAATATCCACCAATCACCAACTCAGAGAAATCCTGGAAAACACACAGAAGTTTCAAAGCTCCCAGATCAAAGAGAAAATTCTGCAAGAAACAAGAAAAAAATCAGTTCAAAAAAGCGACAATTAGAATTGTACAAGACTTATCAACAGCTACAATAAAAGACTGAAGGTGCTGGAATCATATCTACTGACAATCAAAAGAACTAGGCCTGTGCCAAAATATCATATCTAGCAAAAATTAGCTATAATTCTCAATGATAAAAAATGGACATTCAGGTTTTCTGCACTTTTTATCAACTAAACCCAAACTTAACAGAAAATTTAACATATCAGAGCCAAGTTAAAAGATCAATTTTAAGGAACTTAACCTGGACAAACTGTTTAGACATGAACAAATTATTTGTTTTTATATATGTGTGTGTGTGTATATATATGTATGTATGTATATAAGATTCACATCAACAATAGGATAGTTCAAAAGAAAGATTGGCAGAATTAAGGTAAAAATAGCAATCATTATTATACAAATGAGGTGAACAGGAAGAATAGACTTCAATGCATTAAAGGAGGGAGGAGGGGTCATAATTCTGAAAATCTACTCACATCAGGAATGGTTCAGAAGGTAACACTACATATATACCATAAATGTTATAGCATCCTTCAAAATCTATGAAGAAATAAGGGGGGAGGGATCAAAGAATGAGGGAAGAAGACAAGGGAGGGATCCTTGGGTAAGGGGGAGATTGAGTAATAGAATTAAATTAAACTATATAAAAACAAAATAATAAAACAATAAAAAACAAATACAAAAAAGAAAGTAGGATTTGAATTGAAAAATGGTAGGATTTGTTCAGCTAATTCCTATGTGGTAAGGCCTCTACTCAATATTCCCATTTGGATTGCCTTCTTTAGCATCCTTTTCATAATCCTTACTAAAATATTCATTATTCTTAAATAAATATGACACTCTGACTGCATCATAACCAGGACAGAGAGCTATGGACTTATCATCTCCCTCTCTCCTTCATATAGTGCATAAATTTGGGGCTGCCATGTTGGAACGTTTACTTGTTTGAACAGTGTGTTTCTAGGGGGTGGAATTGATCAGAGAAAACTCTTTGGAGGAAATGAAAATTGAACCCAGTCTTGCAGAAGATCTAGGATTTGGGAAGGCAGAAATGGCTCAAGCTCTGTAAAGGATAAGGATGAAATAATAAAAATAAGTCAATATTTCTGTAGTGTATGCTATACTTTCAATATCCCCTGAAGTAGGTGGTACCATTATTACTGCCCCTATTTTAGATAGGGAAATGGGGTCAGACAAAGGAAGTAGAATACAGATGACATAATAAATGGAGTGTCAGACTTTCAGTCAGGAAGAGCTGAATTCAAAAACTGCCTCAGACATTCACTATGTGACCCTGGGCAAAGCACTTCAACTCTCTCTACCTCAATTTGCTCTTTGTAAAATGGGGATAATAGCCCCAATTCACAGAGTTGTGGAGATTAAATGAAATAATATATGTGGAACATTTTGAAAATCTTAAAATGCAATTTAAATGATAATGATAGTGAGATTGTGAGTTCTGCTGATGGTCACAGAGCTAGTTCAAATGAGAGCTAGGACTGAACCTAAGTTTTCCTGAGACAGTTTGGGGCTCAATTTGAGTATGAATTGGCTCTATAGCATCACTCATTATGTAGTTGCCAACATGTTTGATCCAGAGCTCATCCCTAAGGGATTCCAAGGAAGGGTCACATTTCTTTTCTCATGTTCCCACAAATCTTATAAAGGCTCCATATCTCTGCCCATTTAATTGCAGGTTCCAAAGAGGCTGACTTAATGAGTGATGAATGCATCTTGTAGCCTGTCAGTTTTTCAAGTGATTTCATCCCACAGTGGTTAATGTCAATGAACACTATAATAATTATAGTCACATGTAAGAAAGCATAAGACTGCTAGTTAAAGCTGCCATCTTTCTCTGGTAATACAACTAATGATAGGCTACATTATAATCATATGGGCCCATGGGATGACATTCTGAATAGAGAACTTAAAAACAGCCCAACCACTGTTTATCTTCCCATCTATAATTTATTATTATAAGGCACAAACTAAAGGCCCTTTCCTATTGTTGGCACTCTCCAACTTCTGAATGTCCCCCTTAATATGTGGTGCCCTGAACTAAACCCAACACTCCAGACGTGGCCTGATCAGGGCCATACTATGTTTGGACATACTATGTTTCTATTAATGTCACCCAATATTTCACTGATCAGGAAAGAAGTTGAGCCAAGTCACAGAGCTGAGAGAAACCCTGAAAGACAAAGAGGCAGCCCCTAGACATGGAGTGTATCCTTTCTTAAGAATCATAGATGTAGTCTTCAGAATCTGTCATTTTACAAATAGGGAAATTAAAGCCCAGGGAAGCTAAATGACATGTCCAAGTTGCAAGAGCTGAATTCATACTTGAACCCAGGTCCTTTGATTTCAAATTAGGCGTCCACTGGGCAACATGCAGAATTTAATAATATTCAGAAGGGAGCTAGCTGGTTCAGTGGATAGAATGCTGGAACTAGCAAATCCTTCCTCAGACACTAACTGGATGACTCTGGGTAAGTCACTTAACCTCAGTTTGCCTTTGTTTCCTCATCTGTAAAATGGGGTTAATAATACAATTTATCTCTTTAGGTTGTGAGTATCAAATGAGTTAATATTTGTAAAGTAGTTATCACTGTGATAGAGTCTATACAAATGTTAGGTGTTTTTGAAGCTTGGGTAGGCTAGTGGAGAGAGTGCCCACCTCTTTTGATTTAACCTCAATCTCCACCTTCCTTTCAGAGTCTCTTGGGGGTGTGGGGAGGATGCAGGAAGGCAGAGTTTCCTCCTTCCCCTTGGGGCCTTGCTCTGGGACTCGGACTCCCCTCCATCTGCTCTCTCCCTCCCCCAGGGTCACCATCTCCTCCGGCTCAAGCTGTGCCCCTAGCCATTGGCTGCAGCCCCGCAATCACCCAGGGGTCTAGGCGAATGAGAAGCAGCCACTTGTGGGGCTCAGGTAAAGCTGCAGGAGAGCCCCAGCCCCTCACCCCACCAGCGCGCTGAGAAAGTCGACTTCCGAAACAGAGGAGGCCATTGGCAAAGGGGCCACCTGGAGAGACGAGGGCGCACGGGGAGCGGCCAGGCTGGCGATGAGGTGGCTGCCGACGCTGGCGGCCCTGGCCGTGCTCCTGACCACCTCAGCAGGAGGCCAGAGCCGGGAGGGGCCGAGCCCCGAGCTCACAGACAAACCGAAAGTCCCGGGCAGCACCACGGACAGCGGCAAGACAAGTCCCACAGACGGAGCAGTCACCGACAGCACCACCGACAGCACCACCGACAGTGTCACCGACGGCACGGATGGTACTGCCGCAAACAGCGGGGTCACAGAGCCCACGAGTGTGGGCGGAGAGAGCGTTGGGGGCAGCGCCACGGCCCAGGCCCCGCACCCCGAGGGCGTGAGTGCCCGGGCCCCGGCCACCACCACGGCCGGCGTCGGGGGCGACGGCCCAGCCACCTTGCCAGGGCAGCGGTGGCAGTGGAGGAGGCGCGTCTACTTCCGAGAAGAATTCGAAGACGGCGGTAAGGCGGCAGTGACCGCGGCCCTGGGTGGGCGCGTGGGGCTGTGGGTAACGTGAGCCTCATACATCCCAAAGCTGGGATCCCCGAGGTGGGGGAGAGGGGAGAGAAGCGGAGGAGACGGTGTGGAAGGGCTCCAAGGCCGGTCGCCCAGCTTTCCCCTTCCCACGAATAAGCTGAAGAGGTCCTAACTCATCCCTCATACCCTAGTAGTAGGGACTTTACTCTGGGCACATCAAGGCACCTTCCAGCTTTGTTCACTTTGAAAATGAGTCCGGTACCCCTGACTCTCTACTCCCTGGAGGTACTGTGAAGAAGACCTTAGCTTAGGTATGATGGAGCAAGTTGGGAAGAGTTCTGGGTGTAGAATCAGGGGGAGGGGGGTCTGAATCTCGGCTTGGCCATTTATAATCTGAATGTCTCTGGTCACCTTTAGGTGTCCTACACTGGAAGTCTTTCCCACTGGAAAGTGGGAAACATACATTCAAATAAATCCCAGGAGAGAACAGGCTGATGTAGAAAGAGGATGGGTCTAGGACCAGGGAAAGTCCTGGATTTGGATCCTAATTCTGTCACAGAAAGCCCTCCTCCTCCTCAGGGTGTCAGTCTCCTTTGTAAAGGAGTTGGAGATGAGTTCAAAGGCCACTGTCAGCTGGATGTCAATATGGTTGGATGGCTCATCCAATTGCATGTCAACAGGATATATTTTAGGATCACTGATTTAGTCTAGACGGAATCTTGGAACTTATTTTGTCCAACCACTTCCTTAAGGGGCTAGAGTCCAAAAAAGGAATGAAGAGATGAAAGTAGTCATAAAAATAGGAGGCTATAGGCTCCAGGGCTGGGAGACAACTTACTGATCTTTTGTAGAATGGAAGCTCCTGGAAGATGGGTCCCTTGTGTTTGTCTTTGTATCCCCAGCATTTAGCACAAGACCTGACCCACTGTAGGTGCTTAAGAAAAGCTAATTGATTGATCCCAAAATTTTAGAAAGAAAGAGCCTCAGAGAAAGGAAGTGACATCTAAGGTTACACAGATAACAAAGTAGGGTAATCAGGATTTCAAGCTGGTTTGGCCCTCTGTTTCTAAACTCACTTTGAAACATGCTACAGAATTTGTGGATAAGTGATTAAACAATTCTCTTTTGAAGGAGTTAGACAGCTTTTTATTTTCTTTTCCCCTTTCCTCTGCTGCTTAGCATCCTGGGAGGTTTGAAAAGACCAAAAATGACACTTATGGACTTTCCAAACTTCACCAAGTAGCTTGCAAAGGGACTATCTTATAAACATAGACCTGTTGTGGGAAAGGAATCATTATCCCTCAGTTCATGGATCTAGGTAATTAGAGTACACAGAACATTAAACTTGGAGTCAGGGAGACCTGAATTCAAATCCTACCTCAACCACAAGCTGTGTGAGCTTGGGTAAGACACTTAATCACTGCCTGCCTCATTTTCCTTATCTGTAAAATGGGAATAACAACAATACCTACTTCCCAGAGTTGTGAGAATCAAGTGCAATAACATTTGAAGTCTTTTGCAAACTTCAAAGCACCTTATAAATGCAAGCTAGTTAGCTAGAACTGGAAGGGTTCTCAGAGGTAATTTAGTTCAATACCTTTACATTGCAGATGATGAAAGTAACTCAGTGACTTCACACATATAAAAAATAATAAAGTTGGGATTTACACCCAAGTTCTTACTCTGAATCCAGCACTCTGAATTATCCTTTCTATTGAACCACTCACTGGCTAATGTTATACTGTCTAGTAGGGATGGTCACTGAAAAAAGTCTTTGTTTTCTTGTTCAGTCATTTTAGTCAGGGTCAATTCTTTGTTACCCCATTTTGGGTTTTCTTGCCAGTGATGCTAGAGTGGTTTGCCATTTCTTTCTCCAGCTCATTTTACAGATGAGGAAACTAAGTCAATCAGAATTGAGTGACTTGCTAGTAAATGTCTGAGACAGATTTGAACTCAGAAAGTTAAGTCTTCCCTATTCCAAGCCCAACTCTCTATCCCCTGCACCACTTACTTGCCTCTTACATGGCACTACAAGTCATAAAATATTTTTTTTCTAACACAATTCTTTGAGGTAGACACAATCAGTTGTATCATTTTTATTTTATAGATGGAGAAAATGAGTCTCAGTGAAATGAGGTGGCTAGACTATGGTTACAAAAGTACCAAGTGTTAGAGCTACAAATTGATCAAA
This sequence comes from Sminthopsis crassicaudata, assembly GCF_048593235.1. Lineage (NCBI taxonomy): Eukaryota > Metazoa > Chordata > Mammalia > Dasyuromorphia > Dasyuridae > Sminthopsis > Sminthopsis crassicaudata. The sequence continues at coordinate 24,152,933 of NC_133620.1, forward strand.
AAGCATTTATTAAGCACTTGCTAAGTGTCAGACAATGAGTACAATAAAATAAACAGGATAAAACTACAAAAATGTAACTGATTTTTCCCTAAAGGAACTTACATTCTCATGAATGCAATGTGAACATCTACACATACCTAATACATAATATAACATGCAAAAAGAACAAAGCCTCTTGGGGCATAAGGATACTAGCAGTTGGAATGACAAAGGGGATCTCATATGGAGGCTGAATTTTGAATGAAAGCAAGCATTCTGAGAGGCAGAAGGGGGAAGGGAAATAACTCCAAGCAGGAACTAATGCAAGTAGAAAGATTAACTACCAAGAGGGTGGAATAGCAAACAAACTAGGGTGGCTGGACTGCAGGGCATATGGAAAGTAGGTAAAGGGACTGGAAGGTTTGGAAGAACTAGCTGATAAAGAGCTTTACATACCAAAGAGAGGGGTTTATAGTGATCCCTGAGGCAATAGGGAGCCACCGGAGTTTAGTGAACAGGGTGTGATATGGTCAGACTCACGATTTAGGAAAATCACTTTGGCTACTGAATTAAGGACTGACTGGGCTGGGGATAGACTTGAGGCAAGGAGACCAGAAAGGGGGCTCTTGGGAGAAGTGATGTGGCCTTATACAGAGGTGGTGGCTATGTGAGTGAAGAGAAGGGGATCAATGTGAGAGGTGTTTTAAAGATAGATCACAGGGTCTTCTACTGAGCACAACATCCTGTCCCCTATCCAGGAAGTACAGTTCTGGAGGCCTGGGCTTGGATGGATCCCCACACAGCACCCTAGTGTTTTTTGGAATAGAGTAGCTCTATCACCTCTTGAAGATGCAGCTCTTGGCTACTTTGGCTTGTTCTTTGTTATCCCATTACAAGATCCCTTCTCATGGAACATGCCCTAACCTGCACTACCCACCCTTGGGAAGGAAACAGAAAAATGATCTATCTCCAAGGGAATTAACTGCAAGAGACCATCTTTGATAAACATTCTTGAAATAACAACTTGGGTCAGCCTCTCATTTCACTGCTAGACTCCTGTTCAATCCCCACGACAGCCTTGTAAGAGAGGCACTGGGGAGACAAATGATTGCTAGATAAAATGAAATAACACTTAATATGTGCCTTGCAAACCTTAAAGAACTCTCTATATATCTATATATCTACATATATATAAATACTAGGTATTATTATTATTATGGATGGAGATATGATATTTATTGGGTATTTACTATGAATCTTCCAAAAACTAACATTCTAAAGGGAAAAGACAAAAACAGAAAGAAACAGGGAATGTTATTTGTTTGGGAGCAATGGAACTGTTGAGAAGAAAGAGGCAGTGAGTGAGACAAGATGCAAGTAAATTGAAGGGCTACTACTGAAATAGGGGTTTGAATAGGGGAACCCCAAACAGGAGAACAAAGTCTCAGCATAGAGGTTTATCTAGGATGGGAAGGAAGCTGATAAGAAGTCCACAAAGTGAGTATAATCAAGAGTGATAACTAGTCACTGGTTTGTAAAAAGAGGGAAACTGAGGCTCAGAGGTCTTAGGTGAAATAGGTCAAACAACTAGGCAATGAAATCCAGGCAAGAGTATAGTCAAGAGTGAATGAAGCAATTTAATGCTCTTCATTGCTTAAAAATAGTAAAATTGAGGCTCAGAGGCATTAAGTGAAAGCGATCAAATAACTAATAGTTGTTTAACAGTGAAATCCAATGAAATACAGTCAAGAGTGAGTAAGCTAGTCTAATGATTTCCATTGGTTAAAATTAGGGAAACTGAGGCTCAGAGGCATGAAATGACACAGGTCAGAGCTGGCCAGTAAAATCTTTACCCTACGTCATATTGCAATTGGTAGTCAGTGGGCAGGAATCTGAAATGAATCCTAACAGTCAAGATGATTTGAGGCAGAAGCTCAGAAAAATGACAGCATGCTCAGTAAAAGGAAGGACCACTCTCTAGTTGAAGCTTGAAATTTCTAAGAATTTCAGAATTTTCCCTGTATAGGGAATCTTCTAAGTAATCACTTCTTATGGTAAAGGTGACAAAACACTGGCTTAGAAACCAAAGGACCTCTCTGATGATATTTTTAATTTTATTTATTTTATTTTTTTTATAAAAGGAAGGAAGGGCTCTATATGATTTGGAAAGTCTCTTCCAACTTTGATATCTATGACCATAGGTCTATCTACCTAGGACCTCTATCTTTTTTTTTTAATTATAGCTTTTTATTTATCAGATATATGCATGGGTAATTTTTCAGCATTGACAATTGCCAAGCCTTTTGTTCCAATTTTTCCCCTCCTTCCCCTACTCCAGATGGCAGGTTGACCAATACATGTTACATATGTTAAAGTATAAATTAAATACACGATATGTATACATGTCCAAACAGTTATTTTGCTGCACAAAAGAATCGGACTTTGAAATTAGCCTGTGAAGGAAATAAAAAATGCAGGTGGACAAAAATAAGGGTGTTGGGAATTGGGAATTCTCTGTAGTGGTTCATAGTCATCTCCCAGAGTTCTTTCACTGGGCATAGCTGGTTCAGTTCATTACTGCTCTATTGGAACTGATTTGGTTCATCTCATTGTTGAAGAGGGCCACATCCATCAGAATTGATCATCATACAGTATTATTGTTGAAGTATATAATGATCTCCTGGTCTTGCTCATTTCACTCAGCAGCAGTTCATGTAAGTCTCTCCAGGCCTTTCTTAAATCATCCGGGACCTCTATCTTTGAGATCTATTTAAATTCTTTTTTTTTTTTTTTTTTCCTGAGGCTAGGGTTAAGTGACTTGCCCAGGGTCACACAGCTAGGAAGTGTTAAGTGTCTGAGACCAAATTTGAATTCGAGTCCTCCTGAATTCAAGGCTGGTGCTCTATCCACTGCACCACCTAGCTGCCCCAATCTATTTAAATTCTAATGCTCTTTTTCTGTGAGACTTTTCCAAATATTTGAAGATCACAGTCTCATCCTCTTACATTTTCTCTGCTTCAGGGCAAGCATCTTCAGTGATACTTCAGGGGCATGTTCCACTCTATCAAAGTCTTTTCTAAGAGAGTTCAACTTGATGCCCCTGACTTTTGATCAAGGTAGCAAAATTAGGGTCTTGCTGTGGGCACTATTAATATCCTAGTGCACCAAGGCATTGTATTAATTTTTTAGGATGCTAAGTCATACTTAGATCATTTATACTATTAGATGTTATAAATTAGAATGCAAAACCAAAATGAAACAGGCCATCCCTATAGTGAGAGGTAAATTATACACACAAAATAATAATATATACAAAAGAATCTCCAGGATGTGATAGACATCTATACGAAGGGCAATTTGTTAACAATAAAACAGGAGTTGCAGAAAGTTAGAAAATGAAATGGAAAGTTAGGGAAGAGTGAAATGGTAAAAATGGAGAAGAGGAAAGGAAACAAGCTTTGTGAAGCACCTGCTTTGGACCTGGGACACATGCTTTACAAATTTTATCTTATTTTGTGTTTGAATACAGATTGAACTACGCTTTTAAAACTTTATTTTTCTTGAGTTTTTTTGGAAGAGCAGAAAGAGGTCTATGCTGTCTTTCACAACATGACTTTAATGGAAATGTTTTGCTAGACTTCACATGTGCCTTCTCAGTGAGGGAGTAGGCAAAAAGGAAGGGAGAGAATCTGAAACTCAGTTTTAAAAACAATTTTTTTTTGTTGTTTTACATGTAAACTGGGGAAAAATAAAATACTAAATAATGAAAAATAAATAGAAAAATATATGTAAATAACAAAATACTAACCACTTTGCAAAATGCTAATAATTTACATTTTCCAGAATTTCCAAAATAAAAAGAAATAAGTATTTTCTTATTTGATTCGGGGACACCAGAGGGAAAGAGCTGTTATGGATTGATATGAGGAAGCTGGGAGCGGTGGTTGGGAAAGAGAGGAGTGGTTTAGGGGATCAAAGAGATTCTGAACAGCTCTAACTAAAATCCTACCTCCTACAGGAAGCCTTTCCCAATACCTCTCAATGTTAACATCTTCCTTGTGTTATTATTTCCTACTTGTCTATAACTTGTTCGTATATAGTTGTTTCTTTGTTCTCCCTCCATTAGACTGTGAATTCTTGAGGGCAGGGACTGCCTTTTTGTCTTTTTGTGTATCTTCTGGGTTTAAGCCAGGGCCTGGTACATAGGAGGCACTTAATAAATAATTATTGACTGACTGACATAGAAAAGTTGATTATCTTACCTTTTATAGCATCAGTGGTACTATTATTTTGATTCTCAATTCTTGGGAAATGAATAGAGAGCTAAGAGGTTATTATTACACATGGCAAATATTCAGTTCATAGCTGGACCTGATTATCCAGGCAGGGGTTAGTGGGGTCTTAAGGCCAAGCCGGTGGTAAAGGGCTGAAGCAAGTTTGATATATTCATCCTCTTACAAGTCAGTCCTAGGGTTGAGGAGGTAATCTCAGATTTGTAAAATGAGAGCGTTTGACTTGATTATTTCTAAGATCCCTTTTATTTCTAAATCTGAGGGTGGGGATTCTCAGGCAAGCCTGTCTGGGCTTCAGTTGCTTGACATTTACTATTTGTGTGACTCTGGGCAAGTCACTTAATTCTGATTGCCTCAAAAAAACCCAAAAAACCCAAATAGACAAAATAAACCTATAATGCTAATTCACTTTGCCTCTCCTAGCCTTAGTTTTCTCATCTGTCAATATTGGAGCCCCCTACCTCCCAGAGTTATTTTGATAAAATGTGCTTTATTAGCCTTAACATACTAGAAAAGTGGGAGAGATGAAGATTATTTTCACCAGCAGGGGGCAATAGTCATAAAGAAATACAACGTCTTTGGTCCTGTGAGTCAGAGTCTGATAGAAGATTGAGGAAGGGAAAGTGGCCCGGTTTGTGCCCAGAGTCCTTGTTGCCCAGTGCATTCTGCCTCTGTGGGCCAAGCAATGGGAGAGATTTCTGAACATCAGCCTTCTACAGATGTTGCCTGGGTGAAACGTGGCCATCATCATCATCGTCATCATCAAAAGGAGGAGGAAATTAAAAAAAAAAAAAAAAAAAGGAAGAAGAATTGAAAGAAGAGAAGAAAATTTGTTGCCAAGAATTGTGCCCAGTTAACTGTTTCCCTTATAATTTTTGCTACTTTCGACTTCTTTGTGCCATAACATTACATTTTTATATACCCTCCTTTTTATAGATGAGGAAACTAAGGCATGGGAAAATGAGTAACTTGCCCAGGATCATATAGACAGTGGGTTTGCCAGAGGCTAGACTTGAACTCAGCTCATCCTAATCCCTGCCATCTCTCCCTTAGAACACACTGCCTCTCACATATTTGTTTTAGTGAATTTCATGGTATAGTTATTCTCCCTTTCTAAATTGCAAATGTCAGCTGACATAGCTCCTCTGAATCCAAATTCAGTAATCTTTCCCTGTATTCACTCCCTTATTCACCAAGTATTAAATGTATGCGAGGTGCCCCGAATGCATAAGGCAGAATGGACCAATCTCTGCTCTCAAGGAGCATCTCATGGCCTTCCAACATTTCATGTGTCACCTCATTAAATTTGATGTGGTCTCCCTTGGTCAGATATAAGGCATTTTGGATATATTTTTTCATTCCCTAACAGATGGATGGAAAAAACGATGGGTCCAATCTAAACACTTGTCAGAATATGGTAAATTCCAGCTGACAGCTGGGAAGTTCTATGGAGACAAGGAAAAGGATAAAGGTGAGTGTTACTGTCACTGGAAGTGGGTTGGGCTGGAGAGTTCTGATTATTGGGTCCTTTTGCTTTCATGAGTCCTGTTGGTTCATCCCCCAAAGTGTTGTTTCGTTCTTCTCTGTCTTCCTTCCCAGATGCCTCTCCAAGGTATAGAGGAAGCCTGGGGTCCTTAGACTTGGGTCAATTAGCAAGCACAGGCTTTGGCTGGTCCTCCCAAACACTTCCAATTTGGAATGACTTCACATCCAGAGATATCTGTGCTCAATGTATGGTATCCCAGGAGCAGCCTCACAAAACCCATTAGGATATTGATCACTATACAATGATTTTTTTTCCCCATAGCATCTATTAAGGCACAAGAGAACTATAAATCTACATTAGTGGAGTGAGAACCACCACTCCACTAATATAGATTATAGTTCTCTTGTGCTTTAATAGATGTTATAGTAAAAAGAAAGTGAACCACCACTGATGAAAGTCCAAGTCTTTAAAAAATATTGAGGTAAACAATCCTGAGATTTAGAGCTAGAAGGCACCTTTGAGATTATTTTACCCAAATCTTTCACTTTAAAGACAAGAAAACTGAGGCCCAGAGGAAAGGAAAAAACTTGTTCAAGGTCTCACAGCTAATACTTATTACTTATTTAATTTAAATTTTAAATTTAAATTCAGGTCCTCTTATTCTAAATGTAGTGTTCTTTCCAATCTAGTATACTATCTTTAATAAAATGGTTATATGAAGGTTTAAGAAAAATGAGTCATTCATCTTAAGTTTTGAGAAAGTTTGTTATTGTGAAATTAATTCATTTTGTAGTATAACTAATGTTTATTAAGAATCTACTTAGAATAATACTACCAAAATTGATTTACATTTTTAATGCTATACCAATAAAAGTACCAAGGGAATACTTTTGGAATTCATTTGGAAAAGCAAAAGATCTAGAACATCAAGGAAAATAATGAAAAGAAGTGGGGACAAAGGAAGAATAGTATTTGCAGTCTTTAAACTGCATTGTAAAGCAGCGATCATCAAAGTCATTTGTTATTGCTTAAAGAGGTTCAGCAAAACAGGCTAGATAATTGAGATTCAAAAATTATAGAGTTGTTTGACTAAATAGAAAACACAAGTTACCTCAGGAAAAATTCCTTATTTGATAAAAATAACCTTTTGGGAAAACTGAAAATCAGTCTGGCAGAAACTAAGTTTAGACTTACAACTCTCAACACTCCACAAACCATTCTAAATAGATATATAAGTTTAATAGCTTTAGATATTGGTGATCTTCAGATCAAACTATTAAAAAATTAGGAGAGAAATAAAGCATATAACTCTCATACTTATGGGTAAATATGTTCTTTTTTTTCTTGTTCAATTTCATCCTATTTTCAATTCTAAATTCTCTCCCTCTCTCCACCTTCTTTCCTACACATAGAAAAGAAGAGATAGGAGATGTAATCTTAACCAGACATAGAGGCAATTACAAAAAAATTAGATACTTTCGATTACTTGAAACTGAAAAACCTCTGCACAGACAAAATTAATGTACCTAGGATTAGAAGGGAAATGATTGAATGGGGAAAAAATTGCATCAGATTTATCTGATGGGTAACCAATATATACAAATTATACAGAGACACACATGTATATGTAATATATGTGTGTGTATGTATAAGTAATTGATAGATCTTTAAGATCTATCAATAATAGATCAATAGATATGATCAAAGGATGTAATGGATCCTTTAGATCGATTACTAGATCAAAGGATATGAGCAGACAGTTTTCAAAAGTACAACTGCAAAGTATTAGTAATCATATTTGGGAATGATCTAAATCACTAATAATAAGAGAAATGCAAATCAAAATGACCCTGAGGTTTCATCTTACACACTTAAATTGGCGAAAAATGATTCCCATAATGACAACATTCAATGTCCTCTTCAAGTAGAGGCGTTGTGGAAGGATAAGCACATTAACAAATTATTGATAAAACTGTGAAATGGTACTATCATTTTGGAAAATAATTTGGAATTATACAAATAAAGTGACTCAAATGTCTATACCCTTTGAACCAGAGACTCCATTGGGCTTAACCACCAAGGAAGCCATCAATAAGAAGAAAATTATAGCAACACTTTTTATGATACCCAAGAATTGGAAACAAAGTAGCCATTCATCAATTTAGGAATAGCTAAAATGGTATGTAAATATAATAGAATATTACTGTGATATGAGAAATGGCATTTGATGAATGCAGAGAAGCATAAAGAGAGCTGTATGAACTGATACAGAGGGAAATAAACAGAACCAAGAAAGACAACAACTACAACAATCTAAATAGAAAGAATGACACAAGAGTGCTGGGTCTTTTGTTGTTGCCTAAGTAAGACTCTCCATATCTTGACTCCAGGCATTTTCCCTGGCTGTCCCACAATGCTCTCCCACCTCCAGATTTCCTTCCCGTCTCAGCTAAAATCCCACCTTCTAAAGGAAGCCTTCCCTAACTGCTCAATTCAAGTGTTTTTTCTCTGCTCATTAATTACTATTTATTCTATATATCATTTGCACATATTTATTTTCTTGCCTCCACAACTGATTGTGAGCTCCTTAAGAATATTGATTGTCTTTTGCCTCTTTTCTTCAAGTATTCCCAGTGCTCGGCACAGTACCTGGCACATAGGGGGCATTTTATGTTTATTGTGCATCTTCTGTAACTCATTCTTCTTTTCTTAAACAGTTATGAAGCCCTTCCCAAGGGGTGGGGGACATGAGAGTGGGAAGGGGATCTCTCTTCTATGCCCAGGAAAGATACAGATACACAGAAGTCAGGCTGGCCTGCCATCAAGAAGCTTGTGATCTAGCAGGGGAGACTGGTTAAGAAAGCAGTTTAGGGCAAGAAGTGTTCAGTTTAGAGTAAGAGGTTCTGGTTTTCATCCCCCAAGTCTGTTAGTCAAAACAAAGTCATACGACTTTGAGCAAATTGTTTCTCTGAACCTCAGTTTCTTTTTCCATCAATATAATAATGATAATAAATGTCATATTTGAAGATTTGCAAAGTATATTATCTCACTTGATCCTGGTACCAACACTATTATTATCCCCGTTTTACAAATGAGGAAACTGAGACTGAGAGAGGTTAAGATATTTGCCACAGGTTACACATCTAATAAGTGTCTGAGGAAGGATTTGAACTCAACTCTTCCTCACTCAAGCCCAGTGCTCTTACCCACTGTTTCATCTAGATGCCTCCCAATGAGGATGAGATGATTTTCATGGGCTCTTCCAGCTCAAGTCTGTCCAATGTGCTCTAAGGCACCTTGTCATCGGAGCACCAGCCTGGGCACTCAGAGCCAAAGAAGTCTTTGCCTGCTATAAATAGAGCCCATTCATTTTGCCATTTAATTTTGCCCCCTCTCACATATCCTAGCCCACTGTCAAAAATCTAATTTTAGAGCTCATTAAAAGATGAAAATTAGTAATTGGTAGGAGTTTATTCAATGTCTCCTTCCCTATGAAAGTTTCATGGAAAGAAGAAAAATGAGGCATGGCTAGAAATGGGAGGGAGATCATTTATTCCGGGTTTCCTGCTTATCATGTCCCAATTACAATGGCTTCCATCTTGCTTAGTTTTGTTTCTGTTACCTCATAAAGACCTGCTGAATGATAAAACCAAGGTAGTGTCTTTGGGTGCTTCAGATGGGCTCTGCACAGGAAGCTGTTGGAGAACTGGGTATAATAAGACTCTCTATAACATCGCACACTCAAAACCCCTCAATAAAATGCCATTCCAGCCAAATCACCCAGAGCGCCCTGTTGTCAGACAAGATAAAGTGTCGTTAATTTTCATTTTAGAACTCATTTGATGTCTGAGTGTTGATTACGAAAAAGGCTATGGTGAAGACTATTTGTGTGCCATTGTTGACCGTGGCAAAGACCAAATGGCTGGATTCATATTGACCATGATGAAAGCTCCATGAATTGAAGATGATGAAGACCATGGCAACGTATCATCCATGGTGAAGGCTATGTGCAGATCAAATATTGGCTGAGGCAAAAGCCAAGGGTTAGACATATATTGACAAGGATGACAGCTACTTGTGAGCCATACATTGACTTTAATTAAGGCTGTGTCCTAGTCATATATTATTCATGGTGAAGGTCATGTATTGACCATGGGAAAGGCTATGAGTAGAACATGTGTTGACCATGGTGAAAGTCAAATACTGAACATATATTGACTAATGAAGGCTGTCTATAGGCCATGTTTCACTATGGTGGAGACCATGTGTACGCCATATGTTGACCGTGGCACATCATGTGCTAGACATGTGTCGAATGTAATGAAAGCTACAATTGGATCATATATTGAACTGCACAAAAACTGTCCATGGGCCAAATATTTGCCGTGATGAAAGCCATGTTCTGGCTACGTAGAGAAAGGAGTGAGAGATGGATTGACTTTGCCTCTTTTCATAAAGAAAAAGTCATAAGAGACAGAAGGATGCTACCTTCCGGCAGCCAATTTGGTTTTTTTTTGAGGTACTTGTACTCATGTTAAGGAGTAATATATACATTAGTTACATAAAATAAGGTAATTGATGATTGGATGTAAAAGAAATGGCATCGGGGTTATTTGAGTACCAGAGACAGGAGCAGGGTCAGGCAGAGTGATGAGAGTCCTTTTTATTTATTTATTTTTTTGAGACTTTTTGAAGAAGGACCTCCCTGTAGATTCAAAGTCACCACCCTGGTTTTGTGCCTTAGAATGAGATATGGAAACAAACCTAAATATTTATATATTATATTATAATATAATGTTTACATTTTCTATTATTCTATATTGCTATTATATGCCAGACACTTGCTAAGAAGTTTTTTTTTTTTCAAATATCATGTCATTTGAGCCTCACAACAGCTCTGTAAGATGGGTGCTATTATTATCGCCCTTTTTCAGTTAGCAAAAAAAAGTCTAGAATCACTTAGTAAGTGTGTTAAGTCTGAATTTGAATTCAGGTCTTCATGACATGACTAGACCCAATTCTGTGTTCCTTGTCCAGGCTTCTTTCTTATACAACTGAGTCATATGCAGGATAAATTGGAGGCAATCAGGGTTGGGAAGACACCAGGAAAAAGGGGAAGGAAGGGAGGCTTTTGAAGAAGATGGAACTTTAGCTGAGACTTGATGGAAGCCAGGAATGGGAGGCAGAGAGGAGGAGGCAGCTCCTCCCATGAGGCTCCTCTCTGTTCAGTCCCAGCAGTATCTGGCATATAGTTGGTTCTCAACAAAGCTGAGTTGAATAAATAACAATGCTTTTCTGTGCCAGAATCTGGCTCTCGAGGCACTTACTGTTGCCCCCTGCTCCCCAGCCGGCCAGTGTGGCTGCCTCTGACGCACTGTTCTGGTTGTTGAGTTGGGTTTTTTCTGCCACTGACCCATTTCAGCTTACAGGCCTGTGTTTTCTGCCCCTTTAGGTCTCCAGACCAGTGAAGATGCCAAGTTTTATGCCTTGTCGGCCCGATTTGAGCCTTTCAGCAACGAGGGTCAAAGTTTGGTATTACAGTTCTCAGTAAAACACGAGCAGGGGATTGATTGTGGGGGAGGATATGTCAAGCTCTTTCCTCAGGACCTGGACCAAGAGGACATGCATTCCAACTCATCCTACTACATCATGTTCGGTGAGTTCTCTGGTCAGGGTCTCTTGCCCTGTCCAAGGGCCCGATGGTGCTGGAATCCTTAAGTTGGAAGTGGCCCTTAGAGGCAGTGGGGCTCTCTTGATCAGGCCTAGATGGCCTCCCCAGGCCGAGATTCTGTGATCCCTACAGAAAAACTCCTTCCTTACTAATCCATTGCAGACCAAAGTGGGATGACCCTTCACGTTGCATGATTCTAACACTACAAGGGGCAGATTCATCTTTGCTTCTGGTCCTAAACAGTGATATAATTATCACTTATCTGATGTCACTGGGTTTTTCATTTTCAGGCCCAGATATCTGTGGAATGGGAAACAACAAGGTACATGTCATCCTTAATTATAAAGGAAAAAACCATGAAATTAATAAAACCATCAAGTGCCGGGTAAGTCCACAGGCCTGGGCATGGAGGTTTGGGAGAAATTCAGAGATAGCATTCAGATATCGTAGAAACTAGCAGACAAAGTATGGTAGGACCACACAGTTTGGACTAGATGGTCCCTTGGGAATTCTGCTGATGCTGAAATTATGAGCTCTTTTTTCTCTTTTAAGGGGTGGTATTAGCAATAGAACAAATCTTATTTTTTTTGGTTTTGGAAGCAATTGGAGTTAAATAAGTTGCTTAGGATCACATAGTTAAGTTGGAACTCAAAATCTCTCCCTTCTTCTTGATCTCTCCTACCCATTGAGAAGCCAAGAAATGTGATGTCAATCATACATGTGAAATTATGCAAAATATATTTCCATATTATAAAGATATTTTTCAGCACTTGTGTAAGATTTTGAACTTATGTCTTCTGACTTCAGAAAATAAGTCACTTAGAAACTCAGTATAAGGAGCTCAGGTGGAGAACCCAGATCCCACAGTTCTATCCGGTGGAACACAAATGTGCCACGTACAGTTTTTTATAGTTTCCAATAAGTTCTTTCATTTCATTTCATTGATAGCCTTCAAAATTCTCAGAATAAGGTTATGTGTTAAGGAACTGATGGATAGCCATTCCTGGTCCTCAACTATCTGAAGCTGTTTTTCTCATACAATATTCTTTTACTGGTCTCTTTCAGTAAATAAAATGGCCACACATAAAATGGATAATTTATTTACAAAAGGGGAAACACCTTATTTTAAAAAATGAAATAGTTTCAAATGTTTAGGAGCTTATGTTCTATCTGGGGAAATATATACAAACATACATACATATATATATACACACACACACACACACACACACACACACACACACAAACATATACTATATATTATGCACACACAAAGATTATATACACATATGTAAATATGAAGCACATATAAGATAAACACAAAGTAATTTGAGGGACTCTAGTGAAGAGGGAATTGGGAACAGTGCATGAAGTTGGGGATGTATGAACTTGCTTGCTCATGTTCCTGCTCCATATTCGACGTGGATCTTTGAGTATATGTCTCCTGGATAATGCCTTGTCTCCTCCTGGTCCAGTTACTGTTGTTAAATAATGACATCAGTAATGTTCCTCTCTTTGTCCTGTTCATTGTTTGAAAAGTGAGCTCTGAGCCCTTCTTCCTCTACCCAGCACAACAGCCCAACCCCGCACCAACCAACCCAAGGCCAGTTGAGACCATTGAGGAGGATTAATCTGTAGGACAAAGAACTGGATGATGTGGTTCTGTCCTTTCAAATTTTAAAGGGTCAAGAAGAAAGCTCTTCCTCTGCAATTCTCCCAGATCTTCTGCCATGCTGGGTGGATAGAGGACTGCCCTGTGGGTGAGATCCTGGCCATATTGAGATAGCTTCGTAATGGGTGACTCTCTTGCTGGTTGGCTGTGTGTGTGACCTCACAGGCCCTTTATAAGCCCACTGCAGACAGCAAGTCGCTCTCTTTATCCTGGCTCCCCAGCCTGGGGTAGCCGAGATAAGCTGATGGATAGCCCAGAGAGGTAAGGAGTTTGGTTGTGAACACATGGGTCTTCAGACCAGGAGTTCACTAGGGAGTTAATAAGTCAGGGCATTATGTGAGTAGGTATAATAAAGGCTTTTAAGATTACACGTGGCTGTTCTTGAGTGTGCTACCGGTTATTAAACTATAGATTCAAGAGATTGTGACCAGAGACCTTTGAAGGCCTCAGAGGAGGCGAGCTAGGTAGAGTTGACACTGCAAAAGTCAGTGGTCAAAGGTATGCTGTTGGGCCTAGGACAGACTGGTAATAGTAACTGCCAGGAGGGCATGTTACAAAGCTGAGCTGGCTTGATTAGGACTATGGGTCAGCATCATCTGAGACCATTCAGATTCCCAAATCAAGCCTCTTATTCTCTCTCAGGTAAACTCCCTGCAAGGGGAGTCAAGACAGAATAATGCTGCAGAATTCTGCAGAACTGGTTCTTTCCCTCCCGTTCTCCCTTCTCTGCAGATCAATAAGGATACTCATCTGTATACGCTGATCCTTCGTCCAGATTCCACCTATGGAGTCAAGATAGATAATGAACTGGTGATAGTGGGGGCCTTGGAGGATGACTGGGATTTTCTCCCCCCCAAAAAAATCAAAGATCCATACGCGAGAAAGCCTCGAAAGTGGGATGAACGACCCCAAATTGAGGATCCCGATGACAAAAAACCAGAGGTAAACATGTTCTGTTCCTGGTCCCCTATTTACAAATGATGCTAATTAATGAGACAAAGAATTTTAGGAGCCATTGAAAGTATAATCTTTCACTCTTTCACTTTTAACAGATATTTATATACACATCTGGAAATCCTTTCATTCTGGGGCTTCTGTCTTTGTATTCCTGGGGACCAAATCATGCTGGACATTGGATACCTAATAGTCACTTAAATAACTGTTTAATTCAATTAAATCCAAAAATAATTGTATTGTACTATTCAGTTCAATTGTATTCAATTCAATCCCCCTAACTATGTTATTTGTATACTACATGCCACAGAAATTTGTAATCATTAATTGATTATGGATTACTGATTATGGAACATTAGCCACAAGGAGGGGAAATTTTTCCAAGTGGGCAGCCTTTCCTATTACCCTAACCAGGTCCAGTAAGCATCTGCAGCCCCTGATTTCGGGGCTACCTACATTCTGGGTACCCTTCATGATGTACATAACAGCTCTGCTCCTTGAATTCCTCAACCTTCCTCTTTTCACTGAGGGATCTGGAAGCTATGCCATATGAGTTCAGTTGAAAGAACTGGAAATTTCTGGCCTCCCCCCAAGCTGCTGAATCCCTAAGTCACAGGAAAAGACCATGGTTCCAGCAAGTTTGTTCATTTCTTGCCATAGAACAGCCAAGGAAGGAGCAGGGGACTTACATTAGCCAGCAAACTGCCTAACCCTTGCTGCCAAAGGTCAAAAGGTCAAGATCTGATGGGAAGGGGGGATAGAGAATAGGGGAAGGGCTCATTTCAGAGCAACTTATAGGAAGGACTCATTCCCACTGACTTATTAAACCCTTCTGCCTCCAGAAGGGTTCACATTTTTAGTGTTTCATTACAAGTCTTCTCTGTATACTGACATCTTCCCCAAGCCACCAATGAGTCTTTTTGTTTTATTTTATTTTTTTTCCCCTGAGGCAACTGGGGTTAAGTGACTTGCCCAGGGTCACACAGCCAGGAAGTATTAAGTGTCTGAGACCAGATTTGTACTTGGGTCCTCCTGACTTCAGGGCTGGTGCTCTATCCACTGCGCCACCTAGCTGCCTCACCAATGAATCTTTATGATGGGTGAATTTTATCTTAGGACTGGGAAGATTTTGAAAAAATTCCGGATCCAAATGTGAAGAAACCTTATGACTGGGATACAGCAATGGATGGCGAGTGGGAAGCTCCTTTGATCCCAAACCCAAAGTATAAGGTAAAGGGGATTTTTTTTTTCTCTTACAAAGAGAATAAAATATAGGACAACAAATGGATGGACCTTCTAATAGATAAAATAGTATCTCTGAGACTTGGTAGATGTGTTTGGGGAGGGCACTGAGCTAAGAAGGATGCCAGGTTTATCTCACATTGGTCTGAACATACTTCTGCTGGTATGACCTCAAGGGAAACTGAGGTCCTTCCTTCTTGACCTGATTTTTCTTGTGCAGCAAGATAATTATAAATATATATTTACATATACTGGATTTAATCTGTATTTCAACATATTTAACATGTTTTGGACTACCTGCCAGCTAAAAGACAAAAACAAAAGGTTTTGGGAGGGTCAGTGTTGGAAAAATTACCCGTGCATATGCTTTGTAAACAAACAAATAATTTTTTTTAAAAAAGAGGGAAACTGAGAAGACTGACTCAGGGATTCTGAGCTGGCAGTGTGTGCCAGCTGATTTACCAAACCACGTCCTTGAGGGACAGCTGAGGCCACTGAGGAAGATTAGTGTGTAGGAGAAAGAACTGGGTGACATGACTCCATCCTCTCAATTTTTAAAGTTCTATCACATAAAGGAAAGATTACGACTCATCTCAGTGGCTTCAGAGGGGACAATGAGGAAGTAGCAAATGTAGGGAGGCTGAATTTGGCTTAAGGTTAAGGAAGAACATTAGAACATTGAGAGCTGTCCAGTAATGGAATAGTGAGCTCCCTGTCCCTGAAAATGTTCAAATATCTAAAGGTAGGATAACCTTCTGTCAGACATTTTATACATTAAAGGGCTTTATGCTCTAGGCTGAACTAGATGAACCCTCTTCCAGTTCTGGATTTCAATTATTACAGTAGTAGTCATAATAAATAATACCTAAGGTTTACAAAGTGCTTTATACTTACAATAGAGATGATCCCTTCGGAACATATATTCTGATCCTCTAAGGGATGGAAAAAGAATTTCAGCCCCTTCTAAAGGGAGAAAAAAAGTCACATGGAATTGCTTGTGCCAGCTAGCATGAGGCTGAAATCCCTTCTCACTAAATCCTTGGGACTGTCCCATGGTTCATCATCAGAAACTGAGAAGAACTTTTCTATGGAAATGACATCTGCTTTGCTGCTGCACCTTTAGGATCATGGGACTTTTCCATCTAACTTGCAACCGAAACCTTCTCTATGGAGTGTCAACCCAATAGAACATAAACTACTCAAGAACAGGAACTGACTTTTTTTTTTTTTTTTTTTTTTGGTATCCCTCGTACTGAACATATAACAAGCACTTAAATTATTTTTTCATTCATTCAATCATCTGTAGTGAGAGCACCTACATCAAAATCATGGCTCTAACACTTAATATCTGTGTAACCATAGGCAAAGCAGTTCAGCTTTCTGGACTCGATTTTCTCATTTATAAAATGAGGGGTTAAACTAGATACTATCTGTCATCCCTTCTCCCTCTCTTTCTATGATCATATGAAATGAAAATCCAGAAAGGTTAAGTTCCTTGCCCAAGATCACACCCTTACTTAGTGCCAAAAGAGGGACTTGAACCTTGGACTTTCCAAATTCAAAAGCAGTGGGTTCTCCATCATACCAGACTGTCTCTCATCTGGAAAAAGGCAAAATCTTCTCTTGGGATTCCCCCATAAGTCAACTGGATCAAGTCCCAAGTAAGATGTGAGATGAGGAGAAGTTAGTAGGGGGCTTGGTAAAGCACTTTGTGAACCTTGAAGTATAATATAAATACTAATTATCATTGTTATGATATTAGGATAACTACCACTACAATGACCCCTACAACTACTACAGCTTCGAGTATTATTAGTATTACTATTATTATTATCAATATTCCTTTAGCAGAGCTAGTCCCTTAGGAAGTTAAAAAAGTTTAGACTGGCTCAGCTTAAGAGATCATGTACTATCCAAAGTGCTCTACAAAGGAAGATAGGGTAGTTGGTTATGTAGTGAGTTCCCCACCCTTAGAAGTATTCAAGCAAAACCAAATGATCCTGGATCAAGAAAGATGTTCTGGGAGAAAGAAAGCAATCAAATTGGTTTGTTAAAAAAAAAAAAAAAAAAGGCCTTCTAATGTCGGTTTAACTCCTTGTTAGCAAATCAGACCCTAATTGCTCAAGACTAAAATCTAAAAACTATCACAGTTGAGCTGGGAGCTAGGATGGGAATCCCCCTCCTTCATGCTTGAGCATACAATACATATTTTGTGTAAAGCCTTCCATCCAATAATATAATCATTTTACCTGAGTAACATTAATCCTTAAGACTCGACATTGTTCCCTTGGTGAATTCCTTTTGATTCACCCCAACATTTTAAGCTCAGAAAGATCTTACTCAGGAAGACAAGGATTTAGAGCAATGGAAACAAGAAGAGACTAGTGTTCCCTATAAGGCAGAAAAAGGACAGAGCTAAGGGATCTATATCTTATGCTAGTTAAAGGTAAAGGAGATTTTTGATCAGAGGGGTGATATAGTCATATACTTGTGCATTAGGAAGATTATCTTGGTAGTTGGGTGGAGGGTGGATTCAAGGAGACATGAGACAAAATAGAATAAAAAAATAGAATTCAACTCTATTAAGAGTTTGAACTGGGACTCAAACTGAGCTCCTCTGGCTCCATGATGGGTGCCTTCTCCACTATACAAGACATATTTTGTTTAAAGCCTTCCATCCAAGAGTACTATCATTTTATCTTAGTAACATTGATCCTTAAAACTCATTGTTCCCTTGATGAATTCCTTTTGATTCAGCCCAACATTCCAAGCTCAGAAAGATCAGAAAGATCTTGCTATCTCCTGAGATAAACTTCCCCGAGATTCAGGTAGCCTTCTCAGCTATTCTCAGACATTTATCTCTTTATTCAAACTGAGAAACACCAATAACAACAAGAGGCTCAAGAATAAAAACTATTTATAAAACATAAGCAAACAAACAAAGGATTAAACAAATTAAAACAGACTATTACAATTAGGACCAAATCTACATTTCAGGAGAATTTGAGTTCAATTATTTAAGTTATTTTATTGCTTGAAATTAGAAATGCTGGGAAAAAATGCAAATATTCCTATTCAACATTCCGATTTTCATTTTAGGGTGAGTGGAAACGTCGAATAATTGATAACCCAAATTATAAAGGTGAGTGGGTACATCCAGAAATCGACAATCCGAAGTATAAACCAGACCCCAATATTTACAGATATTACAACATCAGTGTCCTGGGCCTGGATATTTGGCAGGTATGTGGTAATTAAGTACATATACGTTTGCCATGTAGTAATTAAGTGACAATTAGTTAGAATCACAGAACCTCATAGGGTTCATAAGGGATCAAACATGAATAGGAATCCATTCTGCTACTTGAAGCCCCCAGTGGCGGAGAACTGACTACTTACTAATCAGGACAGCCTGTCCCACTTTTACAAGTCAAGAAGGATTGAATAATTTCCCTGATTTCAGTCCTAGATCTGCCTCTTTGCAGCTTCCTCCTCCAGCTCTGGGTCCTGCCCTTCGGGGACCAAATAGAACAAGGGTAAGCCTTCTAACACACCAAGGTGTTAATGATTTCTGTGTCAGTAGAAAGAGCCTGAGGTTTAAGACAGATCTGAATTGCCTGTAAATGCCTCTTTCCTTCTCTGAGCTTCAGTTTTCTCATCTGTAAAATGGAATGATTATATCTGTTCTCTTTGCTTTCTTAGTTGCATATGATAAGAAAATGAGATTTTTAGATGTGAATAAGTTGAAAAGATGTTTCAAATATAGAGAATTGCTGTCATTATTGATATTACTACTGCTCCAGCAACCAACACCTCATTTCAGTTGCCCATTTCTGTGGATAGGCAGTGTAGCATTGTGGATAGAGACTTGACCCCCTGAAGTCAGGAAGGCCACAGTTTAAATCCTGCCTGTGGCCACATACTGACTACTCTAAGCAAGTCACTTGACTTTGCAGGGCTGTAGGTAACTCTAAATTGAGTTGAAGAGAAGGTGCCTCCTTCCACTGGTAAAAGGAATTTCCTTACTTGGGAATTATGATAACAATGAAATCATAGAAATTATCCCTGTCTCTGCCTCAGATAAACTCTCCAACTGCCGATGTCTTTCCTTCCCCAATTATATTGTACGTATTTCATATTTTCTAATTAATTTTGTATTTACTATGCAGTATTTCCCAGTAGAATGTAAGCTTCTTGAGGGCAGGAATGGTTTTATTTTTGTCTTTGTATCCTGGCACATAGTAGGTGCATAATAAATCATTCTTGCTTATTGTTCAACTGAATCCCCTTTGACCTCAATAAACCCTAAGACAACAGGCCCCATTTTTGACATGTTTCCAGTATTACGTTTTGATATGTATACAAAGTGCTTTCTTCGTGAAGCAGGCTCGATAACTATTAACACCCTCATTTATACAGTTTCAGTGACTTGGCCAAGTTCCCATAGCTAGTTGATGACATTCACAGTAAGAACCCAGGGCTCCTAACTTTCGGATTCCTTCTAAAATTCATTTCCCTCCATTACCTTCTTGGTACCAGCAAGGAAAGCTCTGTGGCTGGGAGGCAGGAGGGATCCAAGGTCAACAGGTTATGATTCCTCCTCTGATGGGTTCAAACATGGACACACTTAAGTTAAGAACAAACTGGTTTCAAAGAGGAGGTACTGAGGATAGCGGTCCTAGGGGCTGGGCGGGGGAGAGGAATCAGGGAAAACTTATTGGAGGAGTTGTAATGGAGCTAGGCCTTGAAGGACTAAGTTAGATTTCACTGGGCAGAAGTGGGTGACGAGACCATTTCTGGCAGAATTTTTTTTTTAAAGTAAGAGATCAGGAAAGGAAGAGCCTAGCCGGGAGAAGGGCGAGAAAATGGGCTAGAATGGGAGACAAGAAGAGAAGAAAATTGGCCGACAATAAAGTCAAGAGGGCCAGAGGCTTTGGAAAGTCTGGTATATCATAGGCACTTAATAAATGCTTATGGATTAATTGATGGACATGGACAAAAAAGTGCCCAGGATGAGAAGCTGTGGAAAGAGAGCGATCCATGTGGGTGGGAATGCCCAGCCCAGTGAGGCTGTAGATCCAACTAGACGCTGATGGAGCCAATAGGAGAATCCTCACTGCAGCATCTCTGACCTGTGGCCCCCCAAGTCTGCATGGACAACTTTGTAGTTGGAGAAAGTCCGAAAGATCAGGATAGCCTGGAATCCTGGGAACGATCCAAGCCTTTTAGCCAAACTGGATCAAAGCATCCTTGCTGTAGAATGGGAAAAGATCTCGACTGTTGAGACTAATTCTCTCATCTTTATAGATGAGGAAACTGAAGCACATGGAGGTGAAATTTACACCTGCACAAAGTAGCTGAGCTGAGATTCGAATCCAGGTCCCCCAGATCCAGATCCGGCCCCGTCTGATGGACCACTCTGCCTGCAGGGTGATAAGCCTTTCCAAAAGGAGCCGCGCTGGTTCTCAGCTGACACAGACCATCCTCGCCCCAGTACGCCCAGTCTCACAGGAGCCTCTGGTCACAGAGCCTTTGAAAGCCAGCTGTTCAGGAGGAAGCTTGAGACTGGGAAACCAGGGGACACAGAATTGTAAATAAGCCCTATAACAAGCAGAGATATTCTTTTTTAAAAAACAAGAAGGAACTCAACCTGCAGGATTTTATAACGTATTCAAAATACATACAACGTATTAGTAAATAATAAGATTCTAAATAGTCCAGCATTAGACCAAAAAAATTAAAAAGCAACTGTGCAATCCAGAAATCAATGCCAGAACTTCAGAAGTTCAGCCACCTCGGAGGTCATATTGGCCATCCCATCCCTGGCCAATCACTCTAATAACCTCCCTCTGAGACTCTGAGGACGGGGAGCTCACTACCTCTCAAATTCTGATTGCTAGGGTTCTCCCTCCCATCCAGCTTAAATCTGCCTGTTTCCAGCTTCTCTCAGTTCAGCCACGTGGAACAAAGGCCAGCCTTCCTCCAAGGGCAGTCCTTCAAATGCTTGAAGACAGTCTCTCTCTGCCTATCCCCCATATCCACCATATGATGTCAACCAAGACTTTCCCCTTCTTGATCATCTCTCTAGACATTCTCCGATTTATCGATGGCCTTCTGAAAATCCCGTGGCCAGAGATGAACCTGGCCTTTAGTGGTAGCCTGGCCAGGACAAGGGGAAGAAGAGCTCTCACTTTCCCAGCTCTGGACACTGTGCTCTCAGAGGGTTCACCTATGATCAATGAGCTTTGGGGGCTGCTCTGACACATTGAGGGCTCATATTGAGCTTACGTTCCACTGAATCCCCCTGATCTTTTTCAAATGAATTGTCATTTAGCAACACTGGTATTTGCCTAGTGTATTAAAATTTGTCATCCATTTTCTAACTAAATCTTTACAGCAACATGCATGTGCCCACACCCCCTGCTCCTGGTTCTCTCTGATATGAACGTCTACATATCCTCCCCACAATCCTTTAGGAGGCTTTCAGGTCTCAAATGGCCCCCAAGTCTTGTTTTCTCCAGGATAAGCACCCTCACTTCCTTCAGCTGACTCCTCGGATGCCCATCTCTTGTCTCACTATCCCAGCTGCCCTCTTGTGGACATCAGCCTTGTGCCTCCTATTTGGGGCCCAGAACCAAATGGAAGGCCATTCTTACAGCTTGGGGAGAGAATCAGGGAAGGCTTTCTGGAAGAGGCAGCAGCCGAGGTGGTCTGGAAGGAAGGGAAGACCCAAAACAAACTCAGATAAGACAGTAAAGAAAAGTTCTCCCAAGAGACAAAGATTAGAAGAAAGAAAATGGCATCGTTTGGCTACAATATGGCACATGGGAGGTGCAGCTGAGGACGTGGGCAGCGAAAATTAGGCTTCTGGCCAGGGCCCTGAGTGCAGAGGGCCGTGGCTGCCCGGCATGATGTGTCCTCTGCACCTGAGCCGCCTTTACAGCTGCCGGAGACACTCTCCCATGGTTCTAGAAACCGTGGCTTTGGAAAGAAGCAAAACCGTTTCTTTGAGTCGCATCACATCTCAACTCATGGTAATTACTCCAAGCATCTTTTCTTTCAACAGGTAAAATCCGGATCTATATTTGACAATTTCCTCCTGACAAACGACGAGGAATTTGCAGAAAAAGTTGGGAATCAGACCTGGGGAGTAAGAAAGGTAAGCTGAGCCTTTGTTCTGTCGCAGGCTAATTTTAGCAGGATCACCTGATTGTAATTTAGTCCCTTGCCAGGTCCTGGAATTCTTTGTCATAACGAAGAATTCTTCGTTTGGTGACTAATTTGTTGGCAGTGAGTCCACTGAGGCTAACTAAAGCCGCAGGAGAGCCAGGAAGACCCTCGACTCCACTGGCACGGTTTCCAAGCCCCTGGAGAGCCTTCCTTGTAATCCTAGGGGCACTTAATTTTTTATTAAAAGATGAGCATCGAGTCAATGTGGTCAACTAAATATCCTTAGGGTCAATTTACATTTAACATGATTCTTTTCCTCTTCATTGGTGGAAAGACCCCCCTTTTCATTTGTAAGACTAACAATTTGATTTTCCTCTTTCTTTTTTCTGATCAGATTTACCAAAGGTTTATCTATTTTATTGGCTTTTTCATAAAACCAACTCTTGGTTTTATTTATTAATTCAATAGTTTTTTTACTTTCAATATGATTGATTTCTCCTTTTAATTTTTGTATTTCAAGTTTGATTTTTGGTTGGGGGTTTTTAATTTGGTCTTTTTCTAGCCTTTTAAGTTGCAGGCTCAATTCATTAATCTTCTCTTTCTCTATTTTGTTCAAATAAGCCTCTAAAGATATAAAATTTCCCCTTATTACCGCTTTAGCTGCATCCCACAGATTTTGGTATGATGTCTCATCATTGTCATTATCTTGGGTGAAATTATTAATTGTTTCTTTAATTTGCTGTTTCACCCAGTCATTCTTTAAGATGAGATTATTCATTTTCCAATTACTTTTTGGTCTATTTACCCCTAACTTCTTACTGAATGTAGCTTTTATTGCCTTGTGATCTGAGAAGAAGGCATTTATTATTTCTGCCTTCCTACATTTAAATTTGAGATCTTTATGTCCTAATATATGGTCGATTTTTGTATAGGATCCATGAACTGCTGAGAAGAAAGTATACTCCTTTCTATCGCCATTCAGTTTTCTCCAAAGGTCTATCATACCTAGTTTTTCTAATAACATGATTCTTTTAAAAATTCAAATGAATTTATTTTGTTTTCAACTAATACACACTTCTTTTCTCTCCCCTTCGCTCCTCCCCCACACTCCTCATCCAACCCATTGGGAGGAAGGGGAGAAAAACAAAGTCTTTTAAACCAAATCTGCAGAGTCAAGCAGAACAAATGCTCCCACTGGCTATGTTTAGAAATGCACATCTCATTTTGTGTCATTTTGAGTCCATCACTCCTTTGTCAGGAAGCTAGTGGCAAAGTAATGAATTCCAACACATAAATATTGTGACAATTTTTCCATCACTCTCCCTAAGTCCTCAGTAAAACTCTTGGTTTGTTCACTCATTTATAGTCAATAATTATTGGGCTGTCTAATCTTTCTTTTTTTTCTTTCTTTCTTACTCCTTTTTTCTTCCTTTATCTCTCTTTCTCTCCTTCCTTCCTTCCTCCCTCCCTCCCTCCTTCTTTCTTTCCTTCCTTCCTTCCCTCCCTCCCTCCCTCTTTCTTTCCTCCCTCCCTCCCTTTCTTCCCTTCTTTCCTCCCTCCCTCCCTCCCTCCTTTCTTCCCTTCCTCCCTCCCTCCCTTCCTTCCTCCCTCTCTCTTTTCCTCCCTCCTTTCCTTCCTTCCCTCCCTCTCTCTTTTCCTCCCTCCCTCCCTCCTTTCCCTCCCTCCCTCCCTTCTTTCCCTCCCTCTCTCCTTTCTCTTCCTCCCTCTCTCCCTCCCTCCTTCCCTCCTTCCTTCCCTTCCTTCCTTCCTTCCTTCCTTCCTTCCTTCCTTCCTTCCTTCCTTCCTTCCTTCCTTCCTTCCTTCCTTCCTTCCTTCCTTCCTTCCTTCCTTCCTTCCTTCCTTCCTTCCTTCCTTCCTTCCTTCCTTCCTTCCTTCCCTTCCTTCCCTTCCTTCCCTTCCTTCTTTTTTTCCTTCTTCCTCTCTCTCTCTTTCTCCCTCTCTCTCTCCCTCTCTCTCTTCTCTCTCTCTGTCTCTCTCTCTGCCCCCCTCTCTCTCTTCTCTCTCTCTGTCTCTCTCTCTGCCCCCCCCCTCTGTCTCTGTTTTTGTCTCCCTCTGTCTCTCTGTCTTTCCTATGTGTGTGTCATTATTGTTGTTGGTTTTGTTTTGCATCATTTTAAATAAAGCTTTCTGGACTTCTTTCTTTTCCCCACATCTGCTGGTCTTATTTGAATTTTATTATTCTGTTATATTTCATTATTCTGTTCCATTAACTGACCATATTTATTTAACCATTTCCCTATTCTTGGACATGTAGGAAGACATGTGCTCTGGGATTTTTTTTTAAATAATAATTTAGGATGCTTGCTATGAATAGTTCTATTTTTTATTTTTTGCTGATTTTGGCTACATTTTCAAGGTCTCTTACCAACAAAGGAATTACTGGGTCAAAAATGTCATTACTTTTATAACTTTTCCATAACTTTTATTTGTAACTGTGTGTAGAAAGCCAACTTGCCCTCCAAAAAGATTCTATTAGTTTACAGTTTCTCCAACAATGAACGAACATACCTGTTCCTCTCTTGGTGGATAATTTGTGATCAATGACACTTCAATTCAACTCATTAAAAAACTGTCACATGCCTGGTACATAAAATGCATTGTGTTAAGTGCTAGGGATACAAGTTCTTCTCTCAAGGAACTTTTAAGGGGAAGAACTAATAGATTAATAATAATAGTAGACTACAAAGGAAAAAGAGATATATAGAAAAGGAATTTTCAGTAAGTTTTATAAGAAATATGACAAAGGAAAGATTACTTTCCCTGGAGCCACCTGTTGCTGATTTCTTTCAACTCCCCCACCTTTCCAAAATGAATATCATACAGACCCTTTAGAATGTAGCCAAAGCATCATTCCCTTCCCCTCCCACATCAGGATTAGAGGTGCTTACACTAATAGTTCTTATTTAAAAAAAAAAAAAAAAAAAAGGAACAAGAAGAGAAGGAAAAAAAAGAACAGGAAGAGAAGGAAGAAAAAAAGGAGCAGCAAGAGGACAATGAATTCGACAGTAAGAAGTTACTACAGGATTTGAAAAAACTGGAGTTTTTCAACAAAGGCCAGTGAAATTTTTAAAAGCCTCTTCTACCCCAAAGAGTAACATTAAATGGCTACCTGCTGAGAAAGAATTTTAAGAAGAACTAAAAAAAACTTTTAAAATCACGTGAAAGACACTGAGGAAAAATTAAGACAAAAACCATCTGAGAAAAATAATATTATGAGAAAAAAGTTAAACAACTAAAAAAGAAAACAGAATCTTAAAGAAGAAAATAATTCTTTGAAAATTAGAACTGGGCAAGGGGAAACCAGTAAAGCTATGAAAGACCAAGAAATAACAAAATAAAATGTAAAGAATGAAAAAATAGATAAAATGTGAAACATAAGAAAAACAACAGATTTGGAGAACAGATCAAGGAGAAAAAGTATAATAATAATTGGACTACCTAAAAGTTCTGACAAAAAAAAAAAAAAACCTTGACACAATAATGCAAGAAATAATCAAAGAAATTTGTCCTCAAGTGATAGAACATGAGGGGAAAGTAGAAATAAAGAAAACCCACCAATCACCACCTTAAAGAGATCCTTTGTGGAAAATCATTACCAAATTTTGAAACCTCCCAGATCAAAGAGAAAATTTTCCAAGAAACAAATAAACAAAAAAATTCAAATCTGCTGGAACTACAGTAGAATTATACAGGACTTATCAACAGCCACAATAAAAGACATATCCATAAGATTGAACAAAAGAAAAAATGGACATTCAATGAACTTGCAGATTTTCAGGACTCTGTCTTTACATACCTGAATTTAATAGAAAATTTAACAAGTAAGATCTAATATCAAAGATTAATTTCAAGGAACTCAACATGGACAAATCGCTTTTGTTCTAAACATGGAAATGTATAATGTATATTTAAGATTGACATCAATAATTGGGTAGCTCAAAAGAAAGATTGGGGAAGAATTGAGTATAATCTAATTCTGAAAAACAATACTATCTAGGAAAAGATAAAATAGGAATTATATTATATAAATGAAGTGCAGAAGAAGAACCAATACAAAGGCATTAGAGGGGGGTAGGGTATCTACTGATATTGGGAATGGGTTAAATAGGGAATAGTATATACACATGCATTCATCATGAAAGGTATAGCACCCTCCACAATCTATAAAGAAATAAGGGGAAGGGAACAAGATAAAGTGGGGTGAAGAAGGATGTGTAGCTTTATGGCAATGGGACAAGGTGTGTAGATTAATGGCAAGAAATAAAGGATAAGGTGGGGTGTAGAAGTGATGATAATGAGACAAGGTGGGCAGATTAATGGGAAAGGGAGGAAAGGATGTCATAAGATCATATGGGGTTCAGAAGAGTGTTTA